>NC_091286.1:704679429-704739429 GCF_032444005.1 Ranitomeya imitator
AGCAATCCTTAGGTCGCTGGTTCAATTCCGGCTCGAAGGAAGTTTTGTTTATCCTATCTCATCCAGAAGGTTTTTCTCCAGTTTGTCTCGTGAATTCAAAACATCGTCAGCAAAATGGCTTTTACTTGAGGGAGATGCTTAGCACAAATGCAAAAACTTCTTCAACTGAAGCAAAAGGGTGCAACGTCCCTGGGTGGACTCGAACCACCAACCTTTCGGTTAACAGCCGAACGCGCTAACCGATTGCGCCACAGAGACATGATTTTCAACAAAAACAAACATTTGCAAAGCACCAAGAATAATTTAGTTGCCAACAGATAAGAAATGGCTGATAAATTACATGACATAGACCAGAAGGCAGGCAGTAATTAGACTTCAACTCTGAGCATCCTCCACCATAAGCAGAGTGGCGCAGCGGAAGCGTGCTGGGCCCATAACCCAGAGGTCGATGGATCGAAACCATCCTCTGCTAAACGGTTGTGTTTTATACTCTTCATCATTACATTTCATCTAAATGCCCCTGTCTACAGCAAACCCTTTTGGCTCAAAAAAACACTGGTTAAAACCCTGAATCCCAGTTCAACTCATGCCGCTAAAGGACCAGAAGGCCTTTACGACGTCTCAAAATTTTCTATAAACAAACCATAAAAGGTCAATGGTTCTCCTTGGGATTGTGCTACATCACAACTTTTTTCACTCTCCCCCAGTTTGATTCTCCATGTACTTAGAAAGGATTTGCTAGAACGTTTACTGTTATTGCAGAAAATGTAAAAAAAAAATGCGCGCTTACGTAAGCGTTGGTGGTATAGTGGTGAGCATAGCTGCCTTCCAAGCAGTTGACCCGGGTTCGATTCCCGGCCAACGCATGGCTTGCTTTTTCACCATTGGTGTTGCGTTTATTCTCTTTTAATGTTTTGTGTTCAAGCTCATGCTCTACTCTCTTCTTACAGTTTAGCAACCACAAAAAGGAGAAAAAAACGAAGAGAAGCGTTCTTAGCTTTTTCAACACTTCATCTAAACCATTTGCTGCTCATCAGTTATTGTTTGAAACTTAGTAGGGTTAGTCCGCAATACAAAAGCAATGCCAAGGTAAACATTGGTATTGTGCTGGTTGGTGTAGCTTCTGTCAAAAGCAAACGCGTTTTGGCTCAAAAATTACTGGTCAAAACCCTGAATCCTGGATCAACTTGTGCCAAAGGACCAGAAGGCCTTCACGACCTCTCAGCAGTTTCTATAAACAAACAAAGCCATAAAAGGTCAATGGTTCTCTTTTGGGATTGTGCTACATCGCAACTTTTTTCTTCAAACTATGCAAGTTTTTTTCACTGTCCCCAATTTGATTCTCCATGTACATAGAAAGGGGTTGCTAGAAAGTTGCCCAACTGTATTTGTAGGGCACCAATCACGTTGTAGACTCCTTAAATGTTCTTCCAGTATGCAAAAATGGAATCCACAATTAAAAAAAAAAAAAAAAAAAAAAAAAAAAAAGCTTGCACTGGCATGTGTGATTGTATATGAAAATTGTGACCTGGTGTGACGTGAAACTGACGATATGTTTGCCAGGTTTGGGGGATTAGCTCAAGTGGTAGAGCGCTCGCTTAGCATGCGAGAGGTAGCGGGATCGATGCCCGCATTCTCCAATACTACCGCTGAATTCCTTTTTCGCTGGGTTGAATGAATCATTTTTACCACCTGCTCGTGGCACCCATGGCCAAACCTAGTGGGCATTCAACAATCCTTCGATAGCTCAGCTGGTAGAGCGGAGGACTGTAGCTCTAAATTAGCAATCCTTAGGTCGCTGGTTCAATTCCGGCTCGAAGGAAGTTTTGTTTATCCTATCTCATCCAGAAGGTTTTTCTCCAGTTTGTCTCGTGAATTCAAAACATCGTCAGCAAAATGGCTTTTACTTGAGGGAGATGCTTAGCACAAATGCAAAAACTTCTTCAACTGAAGCAAAAGGGTGCAACGTCCCTGGGTGGACTCGAACCACCAACCTTTCGGTTAACAGCCGAACGCGCTAACCGATTGCGCCACAGAGACATGATTTTCAACAAAAACAAACATTTGCAAAGCACCAAGAATAATTTAGTTGCCAACAGATAAGAAATGGCTGATAAATTACATGACATAGACCAGAAGGCAGGCAGTAATTAGACTTCAACTCTGAGCATCCTCCACCATAAGCAGAGTGGCGCAGCGGAAGCGTGCTGGGCCCATAACCCAGAGGTCGATGGATCGAAACCATCCTCTGCTAAACGGTTGTGTTTTATACTCTTCATCATTACATTTCATCTAAATGCCCCTGTCTACAGCAAACCCTTTTGGCTCAAAAAAACACTGGTTAAAACCCTGAATCCCAGTTCAACTCATGCCGCTAAAGGACCAGAAGGCCTTTACGACGTCTCAAAATTTTCTATAAACAAACCATAAAAGGTCAATGGTTCTCCTTGGGATTGTGCTACATCACAACTTTTTTCACTCTCCCCCAGTTTGATTCTCCATGTACTTAGAAAGGATTTGCTAGAACGTTTACTGTTATTGCAGAAAATGTAAAAAAAAAATGCGCGCTTACGTAAGCGTTGGTGGTATAGTGGTGAGCATAGCTGCCTTCCAAGCAGTTGACCCGGGTTCGATTCCCGGCCAACGCATGGCTTGTTTTTTCACCATTGGTGTTGCGTTTATTCTCTTTTAATGTTTTGTGTTCAAGCTCATGCTCTACTCTCTTCTTACAGTTTAGCAACCACAAAAAGGAGAAAAAAACGAAGAGAAGCGTTCTTAGCTTTTTCAACACTTCATCTAAACCATTTGCTGCTCATCAGTTATTGTTTGAAACTTAGTAGGGTTAGTCCGCAATACAAAAGCAATGCCAAGGTAAACATTGGTATTGTGCTGGTTGGTGTAGCTTCTGTCAAAAGCAAACGCGTTTTGGCTCAAAAATTACTGGTCAAAACCCTGAATCCTGGATCAACTTGTGCCAAAGGACCAGAAGGCCTTCACGACCTCTCAGCAGTTTCTATAAACAAACAAAGCCATAAAAGGTCAATGGTTCTCTTTTGGGATTGTGCTACATCGCAACTTTTTTCTTCAAACTATGCAAGTTTTTTTCACTGTCCCCAATTTGATTCTCCATGTACATAGAAAGGGGTTGCTAGAAAGTTGCCCAACTGTATTTGTAGGGCACCAATCACGTTGTAGACTCCTTAAATGTTCTTCCAGTATGCAAAAATGGAATCCACAATTAAAAAAAAAAAAAAAAAAAAAAAGCTTGCACTGGCATGTGTGATTGTATATGAAAATTGTGACCTGGTGTGACGTGAAACTGACGATATGTTTGCCAGGTTTGGGGGATTAGCTCAAGTGGTAGAGCGCTCGCTTAGCATGCGAGAGGTAGCGGGATCGATGCCCGCATTCTCCAATACTACCGCTGAATTCCTTTTTCGCTGGGTTGAATGAATCATTTTTACCACCTGCTCGTGGCACCCATGGCCAAACCTAGTGGGCTTTCAACAATCCTTCGATAGCTCAGCTGGTAGAGCGGAGGACTGTAGCTCTAAATTAGCAATCCTTAGGTCGCTGGTTCAATTCCGGCTCGAAGGAAGTTTTGTTTAGCCTATCTCATCCAGAAGGTTTTTCTCCAGTTTGTCTCGTGAATTCAAAACATCGTCAGCAAAATGGCTTTTACTTGAGGGAGATGCTTAGCACAAATGCAAAAACTTCTTCAACTGAAGCAAAAGGGTGCAACGTCCCTGGGTGGACTCGAACCACCAACCTTTCGGTTAACAGCCGAACGCGCTAACCGATTGCGCCACAGAGACATGATTTTCAACAAAAACAAACATTTGCAAAGCACCAAGAATAATTTAGTTGCCAACAGATAAGAAATGGCTGATAAATTACATGACATAGACCAGAAGGCAGGCAGTAATTAGACTTCAACTCTGAGCATCCTCCACCATAAGCAGAGTGGCGCAGCGGAAGCGTGCTGGGCCCATAACCCAGAGGTCGATGGATCGAAACCATCCTCTGCTAAACGGTTGTGTTTTATACTCTTCATCATTACATTTCATCTAAATGCCCCTGTCTACAGCAAACCCTTTTGGCTCAAAAAAACACTGGTTAAAACCCTGAATCCCAGTTCAACTCATGCCGCTAAAGGACCAGAAGGCCTTTACGACGTCTCAAAATTTTCTATAAACAAACCATAAAAGGTCAATGGTTCTCCTTGGGATTGTGCTACATCACAACTTTTTTCACTCTCCCCCAGTTTGATTCTCCATGTACTTAGAAAGGATTTGCTAGAACGTTTACTGTTATTGCAGAAAATGTAAAAAAAAAATGCGCGCTTACGTAAGCGTTGGTGGTATAGTGGTGAGCATAGCTGCCTTCCAAGCAGTTGACCCGGGTTCGATTCCCGGCCAACGCATGGCTTGCTTTTTCACCATTGGTGTTGCGTTTATTCTCTTTTAATGTTTTGTGTTCAAGCTCATGCTCTACTCTCTTCTTACAGTTTAGCAACCACAAAAAGGAGAAAAAAACGAAGAGAAGCGTTCTTAGCTTTTTCAACACTTCATCTAAACCATTTGCTGCTCATCAGTTATTGTTTGAAACTTAGTAGGGTTAGTCCGCAATACAAAAGCAATGCCAAGGTAAACATTGGTATTGTGCTGGTTGGTGTAGCTTCTGTCAAAAGCAAACGCGTTTTGGCTCAAAAATTACTGGTCAAAACCCTGAATCCTGGATCAACTTGTGCCAAAGGACCAGAAGGCCTTCACGACCTCTCAGCAGTTTCTATAAACAAACAAAGCCATAAAAGGTCAATGGTTCTCTTTTGGGATTGTGCTACATCGCAACTTTTTTCTTCAAACTATGCAAGTTTTTTTCACTGTCCCCAATTTGATTCTCCATGTACATAGAAAGGGGTTGCTAGAAAGTTGCCCAACTGTATTTGTAGGGCACCAATCACGTTGTAGACTCCTTAAATGTTCTTCCAGTATGCAAAAATGGAATCCACAATTTAAAAAAAAAAAAAAAAAAAAAAAAAAAAAAAAAAAAGCTTGCACTGGCATGTGTGATTGTATATGAAAATTGTGACCTGGTGTGACGTGAAACTGACGATATGTTTGCCAGGTTTGGGGGATTAGCTCAAGTGGTAGAGCGCTCGCTTAGCATGCGAGAGGTAGCGGGATCGATGCCCGCATTCTCCAATACTACCGCTGAATTCCTTTTTCGCTGGGTTGAATGAATCATTTTTACCACCTGCTCGTGGCACCCATGGCCAAACCTAGTGGGCATTCAACAATCCTTCGATAGCTCAGCTGGTAGAGCGGAGGACTGTAGCTCTAAATTAGCAATCCTTAGGTCGCTGGTTCAATTCCGGCTCGAAGGAAGTTTTGTTTATCCTATCTCATCCAGAAGGTTTTTCTCCAGTTTGTCTCGTGAATTCAAAACATCGTCAGCAAAATGGCTTTTACTTGAGGGAGATGCTTAGCACAAATGCAAAAACTTCTTCAACTGAAGCAAAAGGGTGCAACGTCCCTGGGTGGACTCGAACCACCAACCTTTCGGTTAACAGCCGAACGCGCTAACCGATTGCGCCACAGAGACATGATTTTCAACAAAAACAAACATTTGCAAAGCACCAAGAATAATTTAGTTGCCAACAGATAAGAAATGGCTGATAAATTACATGACATAGACCAGAAGGCAGGCAGTAATTAGACTTCAACTCTGAGCATCCTCCACCATAAGCAGAGTGGCGCAGCGGAAGCGTGCTGGGCCCATAACCCAGAGGTCGATGGATCGAAACCATCCTCTGCTAAACGGTTGTGTTTTATACTCTTCATCATTACATTTCATCTAAATGCCCCTGTCTACAGCAAACCCTTTTGGCTCAAAAAAACACTGGTTAAAACCCTGAATCCCAGTTCAACTCATGCCGCTAAAGGACCAGAAGGCCTTTACGACGTCTCAAAATTTTCTATAAACAAACCATAAAAGGTCAATGGTTCTCCTTGGGATTGTGCTACATCACAACTTTTTTCACTCTCCCCCAGTTTGATTCTCCATGTACTTAGAAAGGATTTGCTAGAACGTTTACTGTTATTGCAGAAAATGTAAAAAAAAAATGCGCGCTTACGTAAGCGTTGGTGGTATAGTGGTGAGCATAGCTGCCTTCCAAGCAGTTGACCCGGGTTCGATTCCCGGCCAACGCATGGCTTGCTTTTTCACCATTGGTGTTGCGTTTATTCTCTTTTAATGTTTTGTGTTCAAGCTCATGCTCTACTCTCTTCTTACAGTTTAGCAACCACAAAAAGGAGAAAAAAACGAAGAGAAGCGTTCTTAGCTTTTTCAACACTTCATCTAAACCATTTGCTGCTCATCAGTTATTGTTTGAAACTTAGTAGGGTTAGTCCGCAATACAAAAGCAATGCCAAGGTAAACATTGGTATTGTGCTGGTTGGTGTAGCTTCTGTCAAAAGCAAACGCGTTTTGGCTCAAAAATTACTGGTCAAAACCCTGAATCCTGGATCAACTTGTGCCAAAGGACCAGAAGGCCTTCACGACCTCTCAGCAGTTTCTATAAACAAACAAAGCCATAAAAGGTCAATGGTTCTCTTTTGGGATTGTGCTACATCGCAACTTTTTTCTTCAAACTATGCAAGTTTTTTTCACTGTCCCCAATTTGATTCTCCATGTACATAGAAAGGGGTTGCTAGAAAGTTGCCCAACTGTATTTGTAGGGCACCAATCACGTTGTAGACTCCTTAAATGTTCTTCCAGTATGCAAAAATGGAATCCACAATTTAAAAAAAAAAAAAAAAAAAAAAAAAAAAAAAAAAAAAGCTTGCACTGGCATGTGTGATTGTATATGAAAATTGTGACCTGGTGTGACGTGAAACTGACGATATGTTTGCCAGGTTTGGGGGATTAGCTCAAGTGGTAGAGCGCTCGCTTAGCATGCGAGAGGTAGCGGGATCGATGCCCGCATTCTCCAATACTACCGCTGAATTCCTTTTTCGCTGGGTTGAATGAATCATTTTTACCACCTGCTCGTGGCACCCATGGCCAAACCTAGTGGGCATTCAACAATCCTTCGATAGCTCAGCTGGTAGAGCGGAGGACTGTAGCTCTAAATTAGCAATCCTTAGGTCGCTGGTTCAATTCCGGCTCGAAGGAAGTTTTGTTTATCCTATCTCATCCAGAAGGTTTTTCTCCAGTTTGTCTCGTGAATTCAAAACATCGTCAGCAAAATGGCTTTTACTTGAGGGAGATGCTTAGCACAAATGCAAAAACTTCTTCAACTGAAGCAAAAGGGTGCAACGTCCCTGGGTGGACTCGAACCACCAACCTTTCGGTTAACAGCCGAACGCGCTAACCGATTGCGCCACAGAGACATGATTTTCAACAAAAACAAACATTTGCAAAGCACCAAGAATAATTTAGTTGCCAACAGATAAGAAATGGCTGATAAATTACATGACATAGACCAGAAGGCAGGCAGTAATTAGACTTCAACTCTGAGCATCCTCCACCATAAGCAGAGTGGCGCAGCGGAAGCGTGCTGGGCCCATAACCCAGAGGTCGATGGATCGAAACCATCCTCTGCTAAACGGTTGTGTTTTATACTCTTCATCATTACATTTCATCTAAATGCCCCTGTCTACAGCAAACCCTTTTGGCTCAAAAAAACACTGGTTAAAACCCTGAATCCCAGTTCAACTCATGCCGCTAAAGGACCAGAAGGCCTTTACGACGTCTCAAAATTTTCTATAAACAAACCATAAAAGGTCAATGGTTCTCCTTGGGATTGTGCTACATCACAACTTTTTTCACTCTCCCCCAGTTTGATTCTCCATGTACTTAGAAAGGATTTGCTAGAACGTTTACTGTTATTGCAGAAAATGTAAAAAAAAAATGCGCGCTTACGTAAGCGTTGGTGGTATAGTGGTGAGCATAGCTGCCTTCCAAGCAGTTGACCCGGGTTCGATTCCCGGCCAACGCATGGCTTGCTTTTTCACCATTGGTGTTGCGTTTATTCTCTTTTAATGTTTTGTGTTCAAGCTCATGCTCTACTCTCTTCTTACAGTTTAGCAACCACAAAAAGGAGAAAAAAACGAAGAGAAGCGTTCTTAGCTTTTTCAACACTTCATCTAAACCATTTGCTGCTCATCAGTTATTGTTTGAAACTTAGTAGGGTTAGTCCGCAATACAAAAGCAATGCCAAGGTAAACATTGGTATTGTGCTGGTTGGTGTAGCTTCTGTCAAAAGCAAACGCGTTTTGGCTCAAAAATTACTGGTCAAAACCCTGAATCCTGGATCAACTTGTGCCAAAGGACCAGAAGGCCTTCACGACCTCTCAGCAGTTTCTATAAACAAACAAAGCCATAAAAGGTCAATGGTTCTCTTTTGGGATTGTGCTACATCGCAACTTTTTTCTTCAAACTATGCAAGTTTTTTTCACTGTCCCCAATTTGATTCTCCATGTACATAGAAAGGGGTTGCTAGAAAGTTGCCCAACTGTATTTGTAGGGCACCAATCACGTTGTAGACTCCTTAAATGTTCTTCCAGTATGCAAAAATGGAATCCACAATTAAAAAAAAAAAAAAAAAAAAAAAAAAAAAAAAAAAAAGCTTGCACTGGCATGTGTGATTGTATATGAAAATTGTGACCTGGTGTGACGTGAAACTGACGATATGTTTGCCAGGTTTGGGGGATTAGCTCAAGTGGTAGAGCGCTCGCTTAGCATGCGAGAGGTAGCGGGATCGATGCCCGCATTCTCCAATACTACCGCTGAATTCCTTTTTCGCTGGGTTGAATGAATCATTTTTACCACCTGCTCGTGGCACCCATGGCCAAACCTAGTGGGCTTTCAACAATCCTTCGATAGCTCAGCTGGTAGAGCGGAGGACTGTAGCTCTAAATTAGCAATCCTTAGGTCGCTGGTTCAATTCCGGCTCGAAGGAAGTTTTGTTTATCCTATCTCATCCAGAAGGTTTTTCTCCAGTTTGTCTCGTGAATTCAAAACATCGTCAGCAAAATGGCTTTTACTTGAGGGAGATGCTTAGCACAAATGCAAAAACTTCTTCAACTGAAGCAAAAGGGTGCAACGTCCCTGGGTGGACTCGAACCACCAACCTTTCGGTTAACAGCCGAACGCGCTAACCGATTGCGCCACAGAGACATGATTTTCAACAAAAACAAACATTTGCAAAGCACCAAGAATAATTTAGTTGCCAACAGATAAGAAATGGCTGATAAATTACATGACATAGACCAGAAGGCAGGCAGTAATTAGACTTCAACTCTGAGCATCCTCCACCATAAGCAGAGTGGCGCAGCGGAAGCGTGCTGGGCCCATAACCCAGAGGTCGATGGATCGAAACCATCCTCTGCTAAACGGTTGTGTTTTATACTCTTCATCATTACATTTCATCTAAATGCCCCTGTCTACAGCAAACCCTTTTGGCTCAAAAAAACACTGGTTAAAACCCTGAATCCCAGTTCAACTCATGCCGCTAAAGGACCAGAAGGCCTTTACGACGTCTCAAAATTTTCTATAAACAAACCATAAAAGGTCAATGGTTCTCCTTGGGATTGTGCTACATCACAACTTTTTTCACTCTCCCCCAGTTTGATTCTCCATGTACTTAGAAAGGATTTGCTAGAACGTTTACTGTTATTGCAGAAAATGTAAAAAAAAAATGCGCGCTTACGTAAGCGTTGGTGGTATAGTGGTGAGCATAGCTGCCTTCCAAGCAGTTGACCCGGGTTCGATTCCCGGCCAACGCATGGCTTGCTTTTTCACCATTGGTGTTGCGTTTATTCTCTTTTAATGTTTTGTGTTCAAGCTCATGCTCTACTCTCTTCTTACAGTTTAGCAACCACAAAAAGGAGAAAAAAACGAAGAGAAGCGTTCTTAGCTTTTTCAACACTTCATCTAAACCATTTGCTGCTCATCAGTTATTGTTTGAAACTTAGTAGGGTTAGTCCGCAATACAAAAGCAATGCCAAGGTAAACATTGGTATTGTGCTGGTTGGTGTAGCTTCTGTCAAAAGCAAACGCGTTTTGGCTCAAAAATTACTGGTCAAAACCCTGAATCCTGGATCAACTTGTGCCAAAGGACCAGAAGGCCTTCACGACCTCTCAGCAGTTTCTATAAACAAACAAAGCCATAAAAGGTCAATGGTTCTCTTTTGGGATTGTGCTACATCGCAACTTTTTTCTTCAAACTATGCAAGTTTTTTTCACTGTCCCCAATTTGATTCTCCATGTACATAGAAAGGGGTTGCTAGAAAGTTGCCCAACTGTATTTGTAGGGCACCAATCACGTTGTAGACTCCTTAAATGTTCTTCCAGTATGCAAAAATGGAATCCACAATTAAAAAAAAAAAAAAAAAAAAAAAAAAAAAAAAAAAAAGCTTGCACTGGCATGTGTGATTGTATATGAAAATTGTGACCTGGTGTGACGTGAAACTGACGATATGTTTGCCAGGTTTGGGGGATTAGCTCAAGTGGTAGAGCGCTCGCTTAGCATGCGAGAGGTAGCGGGATCGATGCCCGCATTCTCCAATACTACCGCTGAATTCCTTTTTCGCTGGGTTGAATGAATCATTTTTACCACCTGCTCGTGGCACCCATGGCCAAACCTAGTGGGCTTTCAACAATCCTTCGATAGCTCAGCTGGTAGAGCGGAGGACTGTAGCTCTAAATTAGCAATCCTTAGGTCGCTGGTTCAATTCCGGCTCGAAGGAAGTTTTGTTTATCCTATCTCATCCAGAAGGTTTTTCTCCAGTTTGTCTCGTGAATTCAAAACATCGTCAGCAAAATGGCTTTTACTTGAGGGAGATGCTTAGCACAAATGCAAAAACTTCTTCAACTGAAGCAAAAGGGTGCAACGTCCCTGGGTGGACTCGAACCACCAACCTTTCGGTTAACAGCCGAACGCGCTAACCGATTGCGCCACAGAGACATGATTTTCAACAAAAACAAACATTTGCAAAGCACCAAGAATAATTTAGTTGCCAACAGATAAGAAATGGCTGATAAATTACATGACATAGACCAGAAGGCAGGCAGTAATTAGACTTCAACTCTGAGCATCCTCCACCATAAGCAGAGTGGCGCAGCGGAAGCGTGCTGGGCCCATAACCCAGAGGTCGATGGATCGAAACCATCCTCTGCTAAACGGTTGTGTTTTATACTCTTCATCATTACATTTCATCTAAATGCCCCTGTCTACAGCAAACCCTTTTGGCTCAAAAAAACACTGGTTAAAACCCTGAATCCCAGTTCAACTCATGCCGCTAAAGGACCAGAAGGCCTTTACGACGTCTCAAAATTTTCTATAAACAAACCATAAAAGGTCAATGGTTCTCCTTGGGATTGTGCTACATCACAACTTTTTTCACTCTCCCCCAGTTTGATTCTCCATGTACTTAGAAAGGATTTGCTAGAACGTTTACTGTTATTGCAGAAAATGTAAAAAAAAAATGCGCGCTTACGTAAGCGTTGGTGGTATAGTGGTGAGCATAGCTGCCTTCCAAGCAGTTGACCCGGGTTCGATTCCCGGCCAACGCATGGCTTGCTTTTTCACCATTGGTGTTGCGTTTATTCTCTTTTAATGTTTTGTGTTCAAGCTCATGCTCTACTCTCTTCTTACAGTTTAGCAACCACAAAAAGGAGAAAAAAACGAAGAGAAGCGTTCTTAGCTTTTTCAACACTTCATCTAAACCATTTGCTGCTCATCAGTTATTGTTTGAAACTTAGTAGGGTTAGTCCGCAATACAAAAGCAATGCCAAGGTAAACATTGGTATTGTGCTGGTTGGTGTAGCTTCTGTCAAAAGCAAACGCGTTTTGGCTCAAAAATTACTGGTCAAAACCCTGAATCCTGGATCAACTTGTGCCAAAGGACCAGAAGGCCTTCACGACCTCTCAGCAGTTTCTATAAACAAACAAAGCCATAAAAGGTCAATGGTTCTCTTTTGGGATTGTGCTACATCGCAACTTTTTTCTTCAAACTATGCAAGTTTTTTTCACTGTCCCCAATTTGATTCTCCATGTACATAGAAAGGGGTTGCTAGAAAGTTGCCCAACTGTATTTGTAGGGCACCAATCACGTTGTAGACTCCTTAAATGTTCTTCCAGTATGCAAAAATGGAATCCACAATTAAAAAAAAAAAAAAAAAAAAAAGCTTGCACTGGCATGTGTGATTGTATATGAAAATTGTGACCTGGTGTGACGTGAAACTGACGATATGTTTGCCAGGTTTGGGGGATTAGCTCAAGTGGTAGAGCGCTCGCTTAGCATGCGAGAGGTAGCGGGATCGATGCCCGCATTCTCCAATACTACCGCTGAATTCCTTTTTCGCTGGGTTGAATGAATCATTTTTACCACCTGCTCGTGGCACCCATGGCCAAACCTAGTGGGCTTTCAACAATCCTTCGATAGCTCAGCTGGTAGAGCGGAGGACTGTAGCTCTAAATTAGCAATCCTTAGGTCGCTGGTTCAATTCCGGCTCGAAGGAAGTTTTGTTTATCCTATCTCATCCAGAAGGTTTTTCTCCAGTTTGTCTCGTGAATTCAAAACATCGTCAGCAAAATGGCTTTTACTTGAGGGAGATGCTTAGCACAAATGCAAAAACTTCTTCAACTGAAGCAAAAGGGTGCAACGTCCCTGGGTGGACTCGAACCACCAACCTTTCGGTTAACAGCCGAACGCGCTAACCGATTGCGCCACAGAGACATGATTTTCAACAAAAACAAACATTTGCAAAGCACCAAGAATAATTTAGTTGCCAACAGATAAGAAATGGCTGATAAATTACATGACATAGACCAGAAGGCAGGCAGTAATTAGACTTCAACTCTGAGCATCCTCCACCATAAGCAGAGTGGCGCAGCGGAAGCGTGCTGGGCCCATAACCCAGAGGTCGATGGATCGAAACCATCCTCTGCTAAACGGTTGTGTTTTATACTCTTCATCATTACATTTCATCTAAATGCCCCTGTCTACAGCAAACCCTTTTGGCTCAAAAAAACACTGGTTAAAACCCTGAATCCCAGTTCAACTCATGCCGCTAAAGGACCAGAAGGCCTTTACGACGTCTCAAAATTTTCTATAAACAAACCATAAAAGGTCAATGGTTCTCCTTGGGATTGTGCTACATCACAACTTTTTTCACTCTCCCCCAGTTTGATTCTCCATGTACTTAGAAAGGATTTGCTAGAACGTTTACTGTTATTGCAGAAAATGTAAAAAAAAAATGCGCGCTTACGTAAGCGTTGGTGGTATAGTGGTGAGCATAGCTGCCTTCCAAGCAGTTGACCCGGGTTCGATTCCCGGCCAACGCATGGCTTGCTTTTTCACCATTGGTGTTGCGTTTATTCTCTTTTAATGTTTTGTGTTCAAGCTCATGCTCTACTCTCTTCTTACAGTTTAGCAACCACAAAAAGGAGAAAAAAACGAAGAGAAGCGTTCTTAGCTTTTTCAACACTTCATCTAAACCATTTGCTGCTCATCAGTTATTGTTTGAAACTTAGTAGGGTTAGTCCGCAATACAAAAGCAATGCCAAGGTAAACATTGGTATTGTGCTGGTTGGTGTAGCTTCTGTCAAAAGCAAACGCGTTTTGGCTCAAAAATTACTGGTCAAAACCCTGAATCCTGGATCAACTTGTGCCAAAGGACCAGAAGGCCTTCACGACCTCTCAGCAGTTTCTATAAACAAACAAAGCCATAAAAGGTCAATGGTTCTCTTTTGGGATTGTGCTACATCGCAACTTTTTTCTTCAAACTATGCAAGTTTTTTTCACTGTCCCCAATTTGATTCTCCATGTACATAGAAAGGGGTTGCTAGAAAGTTGCCCAACTGTATTTGTAGGGCACCAATCACGTTGTAGACTCCTTAAATGTTCTTCCAGTATGCAAAAATGGAATCCACAATTAAAAAAAAAAAAAAAAAAAAAAAAGCTTGCACTGGCATGTGTGATTGTATATGAAAATTGTGACCTGGTGTGACGTGAAACTGACGATATGTTTGCCAGGTTTGGGGGATTAGCTCAAGTGGTAGAGCGCTCGCTTAGCATGCGAGAGGTAGCGGGATCGATGCCCGCATTCTCCAATACTACCGCTGAATTCCTTTTTCGCTGGGTTGAATGAATCATTTTTACCACCTGCTCGTGGCACCCATGGCCAAACCTAGTGGGCTTTCAACAATCCTTCGATAGCTCAGCTGGTAGAGCGGAGGACTGTAGCTCTAAATTAGCAATCCTTAGGTCGCTGGTTCAATTCCGGCTCGAAGGAAGTTTTGTTTATCCTATCTCATCCAGAAGGTTTTTCTCCAGTTTGTCTCGTGAATTCAAAACATCGTCAGCAAAATGGCTTTTACTTGAGGGAGATGCTTAGCACAAATGCAAAAACTTCTTCAACTGAAGCAAAAGGGTGCAACGTCCCTGGGTGGACTCGAACCACCAACCTTTCGGTTAACAGCCGAACGCGCTAACCGATTGCGCCACAGAGACATGATTTTCAACAAAAACAAACATTTGCAAAGCACCAAGAATAATTTAGTTGCCAACAGATAAGAAATGGCTGATAAATTACATGACATAGACCAGAAGGCAGGCAGTAATTAGACTTCAACTCTGAGCATCCTCCACCATAAGCAGAGTGGCGCAGCGGAAGCGTGCTGGGCCCATAACCCAGAGGTCGATGGATCGAAACCATCCTCTGCTAAACGGTTGTGTTTTATACTCTTCATCATTACATTTCATCTAAATGCCCCTGTCTACAGCAAACCCTTTTGGCTCAAAAAAACACTGGTTAAAACCCTGAATCCCAGTTCAACTCATGCCGCTAAAGGACCAGAAGGCCTTTACGACGTCTCAAAATTTTCTATAAACAAACCATAAAAGGTCAATGGTTCTCCTTGGGATTGTGCTACATCACAACTTTTTTCACTCTCCCCCAGTTTGATTCTCCATGTACTTAGAAAGGATTTGCTAGAACGTTTACTGTTATTGCAGAAAATGTAAAAAAAAAATGCGCGCTTACGTAAGCGTTGGTGGTATAGTGGTGAGCATAGCTGCCTTCCAAGCAGTTGACCCGGGTTCGATTCCCGGCCAACGCATGGCTTGCTTTTTCACCATTGGTGTTGCGTTTATTCTCTTTTAATGTTTTGTGTTCAAGCTCATGCTCTACTCTCTTCTTACAGTTTAGCAACCACAAAAAGGAGAAAAAAACGAAGAGAAGCGTTCTTAGCTTTTTCAACACTTCATCTAAACCATTTGCTGCTCATCAGTTATTGTTTGAAACTTAGTAGGGTTAGTCCGCAATACAAAAGCAATGCCAAGGTAAACATTGGTATTGTGCTGGTTGGTGTAGCTTCTGTCAAAAGCAAACGCGTTTTGGCTCAAAAATTACTGGTCAAAACCCTGAATCCTGGATCAACTTGTGCCAAAGGACCAGAAGGCCTTCACGACCTCTCAGCAGTTTCTATAAACAAACAAAGCCATAAAAGGTCAATGGTTCTCTTTTGGGATTGTGCTACATCGCAACTTTTTTCTTCAAACTATGCAAGTTTTTTTCACTGTCCCCAATTTGATTCTCCATGTACATAGAAAGGGGTTGCTAGAAAGTTGCCCAACTGTATTTGTAGGGCACCAATCACGTTGTAGACTCCTTAAATGTTCTTCCAGTATGCAAAAATGGAATCTACAATTAAAAAAAAAAAAAAAAAAAAAAAAAGCTTGCACTGGCATGTGTGATTGTATATGAAAATTGTGACCTGGTGTGACGTGAAACTGACGATATGTTTGCCAGGTTTGGGGGATTAGCTCAAGTGGTAGAGCGCTCGCTTAGCATGCGAGAGGTAGCGGGATCGATGCCCGCATTCTCCAATACTACCGCTGAATTCCTTTTTCGCTGGGTTGAATGAATCATTTTTACCACCTGCTCGTGGCACCCATGGCCAAACCTAGTGGGCTTTCAACAATCCTTCGATAGCTCAGCTGGTAGAGCGGAGGACTGTAGCTCTAAATTAGCAATCCTTAGGTCGCTGGTTCAATTCCGGCTCGAAGGAAGTTTTGTTTATCCTATCTCATCCAGAAGGTTTTTCTCCAGTTTGTCTCGTGAATTCAAAACATCGTCAGCAAAATGGCTTTTACTTGAGGGAGATGCTTAGCACAAATGCAAAAACTTCTTCAACTGAAGCAAAAGGGTGCAACGTCCCTGGGTGGACTCGAACCACCAACCTTTCGGTTAACAGCCGAACGCGCTAACCGATTGCGCCACAGAGACATGATTTTCAACAAAAACAAACATTTGCAAAGCACCAAGAATAATTTAGTTGCCAACAGATAAGAAATGGCTGATAAATTACATGACATAGACCAGAAGGCAGGCAGTAATTAGACTTCAACTCTGAGCATCCTCCACCATAAGCAGAGTGGCGCAGCGGAAGCGTGCTGGGCCCATAACCCAGAGGTCGATGGATCGAAACCATCCTCTGCTAAACGGTTGTGTTTTATACTCTTCATCATTACATTTCATCTAAATGCCCCTGTCTACAGCAAACCCTTTTGGCTCAAAAAAACACTGGTTAAAACCCTGAATCCCAGTTCAACTCATGCCGCTAAAGGACCAGAAGGCCTTTACGACGTCTCAAAATTTTCTATAAACAAACCATAAAAGGTCAATGGTTCTCCTTGGGATTGTGCTACATCACAACTTTTTTCACTCTCCCCCAGTTTGATTCTCCATGTACTTAGAAAGGATTTGCTAGAACGTTTACTGTTATTGCAGAAAATGTAAAAAAAAAATGCGCGCTTACGTAAGCGTTGGTGGTATAGTGGTGAGCATAGCTGCCTTCCAAGCAGTTGACCCGGGTTCGATTCCCGGCCAACGCATGGCTTGCTTTTTCACCATTGGTGTTGCGTTTATTCTCTTTTAATGTTTTGTGTTCAAGCTCATGCTCTACTCTCTTCTTACAGTTTAGCAACCACAAAAAGGAGAAAAAAACGAAGAGAAGCGTTCTTAGCTTTTTCAACACTTCATCTAAACCATTTGCTGCTCATCAGTTATTGTTTGAAACTTAGTAGGGTTAGTCCGCAATACAAAAGCAATGCCAAGGTAAACATTGGTATTGTGCTGGTTGGTGTAGCTTCTGTCAAAAGCAAACGCGTTTTGGCTCAAAAATTACTGGTCAAAACCCTGAATCCTGGATCAACTTGTGCCAAAGGACCAGAAGGCCTTCACGACCTCTCAGCAGTTTCTATAAACAAACAAAGCCATAAAAGGTCAATGGTTCTCTTTTGGGATTGTGCTACATCGCAACTTTTTTCTTCAAACTATGCAAGTTTTTTTCACTGTCCCCAATTTGATTCTCCATGTACATAGAAAGGGGTTGCTAGAAAGTTGCCCAACTGTATTTGTAGGGCACCAATCACGTTGTAGACTCCTTAAATGTTCTTCCAGTATGCAAAAATGGAATCCACAATTAAAAAAAAAAAAAAAAAAAAAAAAGCTTGCACTGGCATGTGTGATTGTATATGAAAATTGTGACCTGGTGTGACGTGAAACTGACGATATGTTTGCCAGGTTTGGGGGATTAGCTCAAGTGGTAGAGCGCTCGCTTAGCATGCGAGAGGTAGCGGGATCGATGCCCGCATTCTCCAATACTACCGCTGAATTCCTTTTTCGCTGGGTTGAATGAATCATTTTTACCACCTGCTCGTGGCACCCATGGCCAAACCTAGTGGGCTTTCAACAATCCTTCGATAGCTCAGCTGGTAGAGCGGAGGACTGTAGCTCTAAATTAGCAATCCTTAGGTCGCTGGTTCAATTCCGGCTCGAAGGAAGTTTTGTTTATCCTATCTCATCCAGAAGGTTTTTCTCCAGTTTGTCTCGTGAATTCAAAACATCGTCAGCAAAATGGCTTTTACTTGAGGGAGATGCTTAGCACAAATGCAAAAACTTCTTCAACTGAAGCAAAAGGGTGCAACGTCCCTGGGTGGACTCGAACCACCAACCTTTCGGTTAACAGCCGAACGCGCTAACCGATTGCGCCACAGAGACATGATTTTCAACAAAAACAAACATTTGCAAAGCACCAAGAATAATTTAGTTGCCAACAGATAAGAAATGGCTGATAAATTACATGACATAGACCAGAAGGCAGGCAGTAATTAGACTTCAACTCTGAGCATCCTCCACCATAAGCAGAGTGGCGCAGCGGAAGCGTGCTGGGCCCATAACCCAGAGGTCGATGGATCGAAACCATCCTCTGCTAAACGGTTGTGTTTTATACTCTTCATCATTACATTTCATCTAAATGCCCCTGTCT
Source organism: Ranitomeya imitator (assembly GCF_032444005.1). Taxonomy (NCBI): domain Eukaryota; kingdom Metazoa; phylum Chordata; class Amphibia; order Anura; family Dendrobatidae; genus Ranitomeya; species Ranitomeya imitator. The sequence continues at coordinate 704,697,773 of NC_091286.1, forward strand.
ACAGCAAACCCTTTTGGCTCAAAAAAACACTGGTTAAAACCCTGAATCCCAGTTCAACTCATGCCGCTAAAGGACCAGAAGGCCTTTACGACGTCTCAAAATTTTCTATAAACAAACCATAAAAGGTCAATGGTTCTCCTTGGGATTGTGCTACATCACAACTTTTTTCACTCTCCCCCAGTTTGATTCTCCATGTACTTAGAAAGGATTTGCTAGAACGTTTACTGTTATTGCAGAAAATGTAAAAAAAAAATGCGCGCTTACGTAAGCGTTGGTGGTATAGTGGTGAGCATAGCTGCCTTCCAAGCAGTTGACCCGGGTTCGATTCCCGGCCAACGCATGGCTTGCTTTTTCACCATTGGTGTTGCGTTTATTCTCTTTTAATGTTTTGTGTTCAAGCTCATGCTCTACTCTCTTCTTACAGTTTAGCAACCACAAAAAGGAGAAAAAAACGAAGAGAAGCGTTCTTAGCTTTTTCAACACTTCATCTAAACCATTTGCTGCTCATCAGTTATTGTTTGAAACTTAGTAGGGTTAGTCCGCAATACAAAAGCAATGCCAAGGTAAACATTGGTATTGTGCTGGTTGGTGTAGCTTCTGTCAAAAGCAAACGCGTTTTGGCTCAAAAATTACTGGTCAAAACCCTGAATCCTGGATCAACTTGTGCCAAAGGACCAGAAGGCCTTCACGACCTCTCAGCAGTTTCTATAAACAAACAAAGCCATAAAAGGTCAATGGTTCTCTTTTGGGATTGTGCTACATCGCAACTTTTTTCTTCAAACTATGCAAGTTTTTTTCACTGTCCCCAATTTGATTCTCCATGTACATAGAAAGGGGTTGCTAGAAAGTTGCCCAACTGTATTTGTAGGGCACCAATCACGTTGTAGACTCCTTAAATGTTCTTCCAGTATGCAAAAATGGAATCCACAATTTAAAAAAAAAAAAAAAAAAAAAAAAAAAAAAAAGCTTGCACTGGCATGTGTGATTGTATATGAAAATTGTGACCTGGTGTGACGTGAAACTGACGATATGTTTGCCAGGTTTGGGGGATTAGCTCAAGTGGTAGAGCGCTCGCTTAGCATGCGAGAGGTAGCGGGATCGATGCCCGCATTCTCCAATACTACCGCTGAATTCCTTTTTCGCTGGGTTGAATGAATCATTTTTACCACCTGCTCGTGGCACCCATGGCCAAACCTAGTGGGCTTTCAACAATCCTTCGATAGCTCAGCTGGTAGAGCGGAGGACTGTAGCTCTAAATTAGCAATCCTTAGGTCGCTGGTTCAATTCCGGCTCGAAGGAAGTTTTGTTTATCCTATCTCATCCAGAAGGTTTTTCTCCAGTTTGTCTCGTGAATTCAAAACATCGTCAGCAAAATGGCTTTTACTTGAGGGAGATGCTTAGCACAAATGCAAAAACTTCTTCAACTGAAGCAAAAGGGTGCAACGTCCCTGGGTGGACTCGAACCACCAACCTTTCGGTTAACAGCCGAACGCACTAACCGATTGCGCCACAGAGACATGATTTTCAACAAAAACAAACATTTGCAAAGCACCAAGAATAATTTTGTTGCCAACAGATAAGAAATGGCTGATAAATTACATGACATAGACCAGAAGGCAGGCAGTAATTAGACTTCAACTCTGAGCATCCTCCACCATAAGCAGAGTGGCGCAGCGGAAGCGTGCTGGGCCCATAACCCAGAGGTCGATGGATCGAAACCATCCTCTGCTAAACGGTTGTGTTTTATACTCTTCATCATTACATTTCATCTAAATGCCCCTGTCTACAGCAAACCCTTTTGGCTCAAAAAAACACTGGTTAAAACCCTGAATCCCAGTTCAACTCATGCCGCTAAAGGACCAGAAGGCCTTTACGACGTCTCAAAATTTTCTATAAACAAACCATAAAAGGTCAATGGTTCTCCTTGGGATTGTGCTACATCACAACTTTTTTCACTCTCCCCCAGTTTGATTCTCCATGTACTTAGAAAGGATTTGCTAGAACGTTTACTGTTATTGCAGAAAATGTAAAAAAAAAATGCGCGCTTACGTAAGCGTTGGTGGTATAGTGGTGAGCATAGCTGCCTTCCAAGCAGTTGACCCGGGTTCGATTCCCGGCCAACGCATGGCTTGCTTTTTCACCATTGGTGTTGCGTTTATTCTCTTTTAATGTTTTGTGTTCAAGCTCATGCTCTACTCTCTTCTTACAGTTTAGCAACCACAAAAAGGAGAAACAAACGAAGAGAAGCGTTCTTAGCTTTTTCAACACTTCATCTAAACCATTTGCTGCTCATCAGTTATTGTTTGAAACTTAGAAGGGTTAGTCCGCAATACAAAAGCAATGCCAAGGTAAACATTGGTATTGTGCTGGTTGGTGTAGCTTCTGTCAAAAGCAAACGCGTTTTGGCTCAAAAATTACTGGTCAAAACCCTGAATCCTGGATCAACTTGTGCCAAAGGACCAGAAGGCCTTCACGACCTCTCAGCAGTTTCTATAAACAAACAAAGCCATAAAAGGTCAATGGTTCTCTTTTGGGATTGTGCTACATCGCAACTTTTTTCTTCAAACTATGCAAGTTTTTTTCACTGTCCCCAATTTGATTCTCCATGTACATAGAAAGGGGTTGCTAGAAAGTTGCCCAACTGTATTTGTAGGGCACCAATCACGTTGTAGACTCCTTAAATGTTCTTCCAGTATGCAAAAATGGAATCCACAATTTAAAAAAAAAAAAAAAAAAAAAAAAAAAAGCTTGCACTGGCATGTGTGATTGTATATGAAAATTGTGACCTGGTGTGACGTGAAACTGACGATATGTTTGCCAGGTTTGGGGGATTAGCTCAAGTGGTAGAGCGCTCGCTTAGCATGCGAGAGGTAGCGGGATCGATGCCCGCATTCTCCAATACTACTGCTGAATTCCTTTTTCGCTGGGTTGAATGAATCATTTTTACCACCTGCTCGTGGCACCCATGGCCAAACCTAGTGGGCTTTCAACAATCCTTCGATAGCTCAGCTGGTAGAGCGGAGGACTGTAGCTCTAAATTAGCAATCCTTAGGTCGCTGGTTCAATTCCGGCTCGAAGGAAGTTTTGTTTATCCTATCTCATCCAGAAGGTTTTTCTCCAGTTTGTCTCGTGAATTCAAAACATCGTCAGCAAAATGGCTTTTACTTGAGGGAGATGCTTAGCACAAATGCAAAAACTTCTTCAACTGAAGCAAAAGGGTGCAACGTCCCTGGGTGGACTCGAACCACCAACCTTTCGGTTAACAGCCGAACGCGCTAACCGATTGCGCCACAGAGACATGATTTTCAACAAAAACAAACATTTGCAAAGCACCAAGAATAATTTAGTTGCCAACAGATAAGAAATGGCTGATAAATTACATGACATAGACCAGAAGGCAGGCAGTAATTAGACTTCAACTCTGAGCATCCTCCACCATAAGCAGAGTGGCGCAGCGGAAGCGTGCTGGGCCCATAACCCAGAGGTCGATGGATCGAAACCATCCTCTGCTAAACGGTTGTGTTTTATACTCTTCATCATTACATTTCATCTAAATGCCCCTGTCTACAGCAAACCCTTTTGGCTCAAAAAAACACTGGTTAAAACCCTGAATCCCAGTTCAACTCATGCCGCTAAAGGACCAGAAGGCCTTTACGACGTCTCAAAATTTTCTATAAACAAACCATAAAAGGTCAATGGTTCTCCTTGGGATTGTGCTACATCACAACTTTTTTCACTCTCCAAAGGTGCCAAAGGACCAGAAGGCCTTCACGACCTCTAAGCAGTTTCTATAAACAAACAAAGCCATAAAAGGTCAATGGTTCTCTTTTGGGATTGTGCTACATCGCAACTTTTTTCTTCAAACTATGCAAGTTTTTTTCACTGTCCCCAATTTGATTCTCCATGTACATAGAAAGGGGTTGCTAGAAAGTTGCCCAACTGTATTTGTAGGGCACCAATCACGTTGTAGACTCCTTAAATGTTCTTCCAGTATGCAAAAATGGAATCCACACTTAAAAAAAAAAAAAAAAAAAAAAAAAAAAAAGCTTGCACTGGCATGTGTGATTGTATATGAAAATTGTGACCTGGTGTGACGTGAAACTGACGATATGTTTGCCAGGTTTGGGGGATTAGCTCAAGTGGTAGAGCGCTCGCTTAGCATGCGAGAGGTAGCGGGATCGATGCCCGCATTCTCCAATACTACCGCTGAATTCCTTTTTCGCTGGGTTGAATGAATCATTTTTACCACCTGCTCGTGGCACCCATGGCCAAACCTAGTGGGCTTTCAACAATCCTTCGATAGCTCAGCTGGAAGAGCGGAGGACTGTAGCTCTAAATTAGCAATCCTTAGGTCGCTGGTTCAATTCCGGCTCGAAGGAAGTTTTGTTTATCCTATCTCATCCAGAAGGTTTTTCTCCAGTTTGTCTCGTGAATTCAAAACATCGTCAGCAAAATGGCTTTTACTTGAGGGAGATGCTTAGCACAAATGCAAAAACTTCTTCAACTGAAGCAAAAGGGTGCAACGTCCCTGGGTGGACTCGAACCACCAACCTTTCGGTTAACAGCCGAACGCGCTAACCGATTGCGCCACAGAGACATGATTTTCAACAAAAACAAACATTTGCAAAGCACCAAGAATAATTTTGTTGCCAACAGATAAGAAATGGCTGATAAATTACATGACATAGACCAGAAGGCAGGCAGTAATTAGACTTCAACTCTGAGCATCCTCCACCATAAGCAGAGTGGCGCAGCGGAAGCGTGCTGGGCCCATAACCCAGAGGTCGATGGATCGAAACCATCCTCTGCTAAACGGTTGTGTTTTATACTCTTCATCATTACATTTCATCTAAATGCCCCTGTCTACAGCAAACCCTTTTGGCTCAAAAAAACACTGGTTAAAACCCTGAATCCCAGTTCAACTCATGCCGCTAAAGGACCAGAAGGCCTTTACGACGTCTCAAAATTTTCTATAAACAAACCATAAAAGGTCAATGGTTCTCCTTGGGATTGTGCTACATCACAACTTTTTTCACTCTCCCCCAGTTTGATTCTCCATGTACTTAGAAAGGATTTGCTAGAACGTTTACTGTTATTGCAGAAAATGTAAAAAAAAAATGCGCGCTTACGTAAGCGTTGGTGGTATAGTGGTGAGCATAGCTGCCTTCCAAGCAGTTGACCCGGGTTCGATTCCCGGCCAACGCATGGCTTGCTTTTTCACCATTGGTGTTGCGTTTATTCTCTTTTAATGTTTTGTGTTCAAGCTCATGCTCTACTCTCTTCTTACAGTTTAGCAACCACAAAAAGGAGAAAAAAACGAAGAGAAGCGTTCTTAGCTTTTTCAACACTTCATCTAAACCATTTGCTGCTCATCAGTTATTGTTTGAAACTTAGTAGGGTTAGTCCGCAATACAAAAGCAATGCCAAGGTAAACATTGGTATTGTGCTGGTTGGTGTAGCTTCTGTCAAAAGCAAACGCGTTTTGGCTCAAAAATTACTGGTCAAAACCCTGAATCCTGGATCAACTTGTGCCAAAGGACCAGAAGGCCTTCACGACCTCTCAGCAGTTTCTATAAACAAACAAAGCCATAAAAGGTCAATGGTTCTCTTTTGGGATTGTGCTACATCGCAACTTTTTTCTTCAAACTATGCAAGTTTTTTTCACTGTCCCCAATTTGATTCTCCATGTACATAGAAAGGGGTTGCTAGAAAGTTGCCCAACTGTATTTGTAGGGCACCAATCACGTTGTAGACTCCTTAAATGTTCTTCCAGTATGCAAAAATGGAATCCACAATTAAAAAAAAAAAAAAAAAAAAAAAAAAAAAAAAAGCTTGCACTGGCATGTGTGATTGTATATGAAAATTGTGACCTGGTGTGACGTGAAACTGACGATATGTTTGCCAGGTTTGGGGGATTAGCTCAAGTGGTAGAGCGCTCGCTTAGCATGCGAGAGGTAGCGGGATCGATGCCCGCATTCTCCAATACTACCGCTGAATTCCTTTTTCGCTGGGTTGAATGAATCATTTTTACCACCTGCTCGTGGCACCCATGGCCAAACCTAGTGGGCTTTCAACAATCCTTCGATAGCTCAGCTGGAAGAGCGGAGGACTGTAGCTCTAAATTAGCAATCCTTAGGTCGCTGGTTCAATTCCGGCTCGAAGGAAGTTTTGTTTATCCTATCTCATCCAGAAGGTTTTTCTCCAGTTTGTCTCGTGAATTCAAAACATCGTCAGCAAAATGGCTTTTACTTGAGGGAGATGCTTAGCACAAATGCAAAAACTTCTTCAACTGAAGCAAAAGGGTGCAACGTCCCTGGGTGGACTCGAACCACCAACCTTTCGGTTAACAGCCGAACGCGCTAACCGATTGCGCCACAGAGACATGATTTTCAACAAAAACAAACATTTGCAAAGCACCAAGAATAATTTTGTTGCCAACAGATAAGAAATGGCTGATAAATTACATGACATAGACCAGAAGGCAGGCAGTAATTAGACTTCAACTCTGAGCATCCTCCACCATAAGCAGAGTGGCGCAGCGGAAGCGTGCTGGGCCCATAACCCAGAGGTCGATGGATCGAAACCATCCTCTGCTAAACGGTTGTGTTTTATACTCTTCATCATTACATTTCATCTAAATGCCCCTGTCTACAGCAAACCCTTTTGGCTCAAAAAAACACTGGTTAAAACCCTGAATCCCAGTTCAACTCATGCCGCTAAAGGACCAGAAGGCCTTTACGACGTCTCAAAATTTTCTATAAACAAACCATAAAAGGTCAATGGTTCTCCTTGGGATTGTGCTACATCACAACTTTTTTCACTCTCCCCCAGTTTGATTCTCCATGTACTTAGAAAGGATTTGCTAGAACGTTTACTGTTATTGCAGAAAATGTAAAAAAAAAATGCGCGCTTACGTAAGCGTTGGTGGTATAGTGGTGAGCATAGCTGCCTTCCAAGCAGTTGACCCGGGTTCGATTCCCGGCCAACGCATGGCTTGCTTTTTCACCATTGGTGTTGCGTTTATTCTCTTTTAATGTTTTGTGTTCAAGCTCATGCTCTACTCTCTTCTTACAGTTTAGCAACCACAAAAAGGAGAAAAAAACGAAGAGAAGCGTTCTTAGCTTTTTCAACACTTCATCTAAACCATTTGCTGCTCATCAGTTATTGTTTGAAACTTAGTAGGGTTAGTCCGCAATACAAAAGCAATGCCAAGGTAAACATTGGTATTGTGCTGGTTGGTGTAGCTTCTGTCAAAAGCAAACGCGTTTTGGCTCAAAAATTACTGGTCAAAACCCTGAATCCTGGATCAACTTGTGCCAAAGGACCAGAAGGCCTTCACGACCTCTCAGCAGTTTCTATAAACAAACAAAGCCATAAAAGGTCAATGGTTCTCTTTTGGGATTGTGCTACATCGCAACTTTTTTCTTCAAACTATGCAAGTTTTTTTCACTGTCCCCAATTTGATTCTCCATGTACATAGAAAGGGGTTGCTAGAAAGTTGCCCAACTGTATTTGTAGGGCACCAATCACGTTGTAGACTCCTTAAATGTTCTTCCAGTATGCAAAAATGGAATCCACAATTAAAAAAAAAAAAAAAAAAAAAAAAAAAAAAAAAGCTTGCACTGGCATGTGTGATTGTATATGAAAATTGTGACCTGGTGTGACGTGAAACTGACGATATGTTTGCCAGGTTTGGGGGATTAGCTCAAGTGGTAGAGCGCTCGCTTAGCATGCGAGAGGTAGCGGGATCGATGCCCGCATTCTCCAATACTACCGCTGAATTCCTTTTTCGCTGGGTTGAATGAATCATTTTTACCACCTGCTCGTGGCACCCATGGCCAAACCTAGTGGGCTTTCAACAATCCTTCGATAGCTCAGCTGGTAGAGCGGAGGACTGTAGCTCTAAATTAGCAATCCTTAGGTCGCTGGTTCAACTCCGGCTCGAAGGAAGTTTTGTTTATCCTATCTCATCCAGAAGGTTTTTCTCCAGTTTGTCTCGTGAATTCAAAACATCGTCAGCAAAATGGCTTTTACTTGAGGGAGATGCTTAGCACAAATGCAAAAACTTCTTCAACTGAAGCAAAAGGGTGCAACGTCCCTGGGTGGACTCGAACCACCAACCTTTCGGTTAACAGCCGAACGCGCTAACCGATTGCGCCACAGAGACATGATTTTCAACAAAAACAAACATTTGCAAAGCACCAAGAATAATTTTGTTGCCAACAGATAAGAAATGGCTGATAAATTACATGACATAGACCAGAAGGCAGGCAGTAATTAGACTTCAACTCTGAGCATCCTCCACCATAAGCAGAGTGGCGCAGCGGAAGCGTGCTGGGCCCATAACCCAGAGGTCGATGGATCGAAACCATCCTCTGCTAAACGGTTGTGTTTTATACTCTTCATCATTACATTTCATCTAAATGCCCCTGTCTACAGCAAACCCTTTTGGCTCAAAAAAACACTGGTTAAAACCCTGAATCCCAGTTCAACTCATGCCGCTAAAGGACCAGAAGGCCTTTACGACGTCTCAAAATTTTCTATAAACAAACCATAAAAGGTCAATGGTTCTCCTTGGGATTGTGCTACATCACAACTTTTTTCACTCTCCCCCAGTTTGATTCTCCATGTACTTAGAAAGGATTTGCTAGAACGTTTACTGTTATTGCAGAAAATGTAAAAAAAAAATGCGCGCTTACGTAAGCGTTGGTGGTATAGTGGTGAGCATAGCTGCCTTCCAAGCAGTTGACCCGGGTTCGATTCCCGGCCAACGCATGGCTTGCTTTTTCACCATTGGTGTTGCGTTTATTCTCTTTTAATGTTTTGTGTTCAAGCTCATGCTCTACTCTCTTCTTACAGTTTAGCAACCACAAAAAGGAGAAAAAAACGAAGAGAAGCGTTCTTAGCTTTTTCAACACTTCATCTAAACCATTTGCTGCTCATCAGTTATTGTTTGAAACTTAGTAGGGTTAGTCCGCAATACAAAAGCAATGCCAAGGTAAACATTGGTATTGTGCTGGTTGGTGTAGCTTCTGTCAAAAGCAAACGCGTTTTGGCTCAAAAATTACTGGTCAAAACCCTGAATCCTGGATCAACTTGTGCCAAAGGACCAGAAGGCCTTCACGACCTCTCAGCAGTTTCTATAAACAAACAAAGCCATAAAAGGTCAATGGTTCTCTTTTGGGATTGTGCTACATCGCAACTTTTTTCTTCAAACTATGCAAGTTTTTTTCACTGTCCCCAATTTGATTCTCCATGTACATAGAAAGGGGTTGCTAGAAAGTTGCCCAACTGTATTTGTAGGGCACCAATCACGTTGTAGACTCCTTAAATGTTCTTCCAGTATGCAAAAATGGAATCCACAATTAAAAAAAAAAAAAAAAAAAAAAAAAAAAAAAAAGCTTGCACTGGCATGTGTGATTGTATATGAAAATTGTGACCTGGTGTGACGTGAAACTGACGATATGTTTGCCAGGTTTGGGGGATTAGCTCAAGTGGTAGAGCGCTCGCTTAGCATGCGAGAGGTAGCGGGATCGATGCCCGCATTCTCCAATACTACCGCTGAATTCCTTTTTCGCTGGGTTGAATGAATCATTTTTACCACCTGCTCGTGGCACCCATGGCCAAACCTAGTGGGCTTTCAACAATCCTTCGATAGCTCAGCTGGTAGAGCGGAGGACTGTAGCTCTAAATTAGCAATCCTTAGGTCGCTGGTTCAACTCCGGCTCGAAGGAAGTTTTGTTTATCCTATCTCATCCAGAAGGTTTTTCTCCAGTTTGTCTCGTGAATTCAAAACATCGTCAGCAAAATGGCTTTTACTTGAGGGAGATGCTTAGCACAAATGCAAAAACTTCTTCAACTGAAGCAAAAGGGTGCAACGTCCCTGGGTGGACTCGAACCACCAACCTTTCGGTTAACAGCCGAACGCGCTAACCGATTGCGCCACAGAGACATGATTTTCAACAAAAACAAACATTTGCAAAGCACCAAGAATAATTTAGTTGCCAACAGATAAGAAATGGCTGATAAATTACATGACATAGACCAGAAGGCAGGCAGTAATTAGACTTCAACTCTGAGCATCCTCCACCATAAGCAGAGTGGCGCAGCGGAAGCGTGCTGGGCCCATAACCCAGAGGTCGATGGATCGAAACCATCCTCTGCTAAACGGTTGTGTTTTATACTCTTCATCATTACATTTCATCTAAATGTCCCTGTCTACAGCAAACCCTTTTGGCTCAAAAAAACACTGGTTAAAACCCTGAATCCCAGTTCAACTCATGCCGCTAAAGGACCAGAAGGCCTTTACGACGTCTCAAAATTTTCTATAAACAAACCATAAAAGGTCAATGGTTCTCCTTGGGATTGTGCTACATCACAACTTTTTTCACTCTCCCCCAGTTTGATTCTCCATGTACTTAGAAAGGATTTGCTAGAACGTTTACTGTTATTGCAGAAAATGTAAAAAAAAAATGCGCGCTTACGTAAGCGTTGGTGGTATAGTGGTGAGCATAGCTGCCTTCCAAGCAGTTGACCCGGGTTCGATTCCCGGCCAACGCATGGCTTGCTTTTTCACCATTGGTGTTGCGTTTATTCTCTTTTAATGTTTTGTGTTCAAGCTCATGCTCTACTCTCTTCTTACAGTTTAGCAACCACAAAAAGGAGAAAAAAACGAAGAGAAGCGTTCTTAGCTTTTTCAACACTTCATCTAAACCATTTGCTGCTCATCAGTTATTGTTTGAAACTTAGTAGGGTTAGTCCGCAATACAAAAGCAATGCCAAGGTAAACATTGGTATTGTGCTGGTTGGTGTAGCTTCTGTCAAAAGCAAACGCGTTTTGGCTCAAAAATTACTGGTCAAAACCCTGAATCCTGGATCAACTTGTGCCAAAGGACCAGAAGGCCTTCACGACCTCTCAGCAGTTTCTATAAACAAACAAAGCCATAAAAGGTCAATGGTTCTCTTTTGGGATTGTGCTACATCGCAACTTTTTTCTTCAAACTATGCAAGTTTTTTTCACTGTCCCCAATTCGATTCTCCATGTACATAGAAAGGGGTTGCTAGAAAGTTGCCCAACTGTATTTGTAGGGCACCAATCACGTTGTAGACTCCTTAAATGTTCTTCCAGTATGCAAAAATGGAATCCACAATTAAAAAAAAAAAAAAAAAAGCTTGCACTGGCATGTGTGATTGTATATGAAAATTGTGACCTGGTGTGACGTGAAACTGACGATATGTTTGCCAGGTTTGGGGGATTAGCTCAAGTGGTAGAGCGCTCGCTTAGCATGCGAGAGGTAGCGGGATCGATGCCCGCATTCTCCAATACTACCGCTGAATTCCTTTTTCGCTGGGTTGAATGAATCATTTTTACCACCTGCTCGTGGCACCCATGGCCAAACCTAGTGGGCTTTCAACAATCCTTCGATAGCTCAGCTGGAAGAGCGGAGGACTGTAGCTCTAAATTAGCAATCCTTAGGTCGCTGGTTCAATTCCGGCTCGAAGGAAGTTTTGTTTATCCTATCTCATCCAGAAGGTTTTTCTCCAGTTTGTCTCGTGAATTCAAAACATCGTCAGCAAAATGGCTTTTACTTGAGGGAGATGCTTAGCACAAATGCAAAAACTTCTTCAACTGAAGCAAAAGGGTGCAACGTCCCTGGGTGGACTCGAACCACCAACCTTTCTGTTAACAGCCGAACGCGCTAACCGATTGCGCCACAGAGACATGATTTTCAACAAAAACAAACATTTGCAAAGCACCAAGAATAATTTTGTTGCCAACAGATAAGAAATGGCTGATAAATTACATGACATAGACCAGAAGGCAGGCAGTAATTAGACTTCAACTCTGAGCATCCTCCACCATAAGCAGAGTGGCGCAGCGGAAGCGTGCTGGGCCCATAACCCAGAGGTCGATGGATCGAAACCATCCTCTGCTAAACGGTTGTGTTTTATACTCTTCATCATTACATTTCATCTAAATGCCCCTGTCTACAGCAAACCCTTTTGGCTCAAAAAAACACTGGTTAAAACCCTGAATCCCAGTTCAACTCATGCCGCTAAAGGACCAGAAGGCCTTTACGACGTCTCAAAATTTTCTATAAACAAACCATAAAAGGTCAATGGTTCTCCTTGGGATTGTGCTACATCACAACTTTTTTCACTCTCCCCCAGTTTGATTCTCCATGTACTTAGAAAGGATTTGCTAGAACGTTTACTGTTATTGCAGAAAATGTAAAAAAAAAATGCGCGCTTACGTAAGCGTTGGTGGTATAGTGGTGAGCATAGCTGCCTTCCAAGCAGTTGACCCGGGTTCGATTCCCGGCCAACGCATGGCTTGCTTTTTCACCATTGGTGTTGCGTTTATTCTCTTTTAATGTTTTGTGTTCAAGCTCATGCTCTACTCTCTTCTTACAGTTTAGCAACCACAAAAAGGAGAAAAAAACGAAGAGAAGCGTTCTTAGCTTTTTCAACACTTCATCTAAACCATTTGCTGCTCATCAGTTATTGTTTGAAACTTAGTAGGGTTAGTCCGCAATACAAAAGCAATGCCAAGGTAAACATTGGTATTGTGCTGGTTGGTGTAGCTTCTGTCAAAAGCAAACGCGTTTTGGCTCAAAAATTACTGGTCAAAACCCTGAATCCTGGATCAACTTGTGCCAAAGGACCAGAAGGCCTTCACGACCTCTCAGCAGTTTCTATAAACAAACAAAGCCATAAAAGGTCAATGGTTCTCTTTTGGGATTGTGCTACATCGCAACTTTTTTCTTCAAACTATGCAAGTTTTTTTCACTGTCCCCAATTTGATTCTCCATGTACATAGAAAGGGGTTGCTAGAAAGTTGCCCAACTGTATTTGTAGGGCACCAATCACGTTGTAGACTCCTTAAATGTTCTTCCAGTATGCAAAAATGGAATCCACAATTAAAAAAAAAAAAAAAAAAAAAAAAAAAAAAAAAGCTTGCACTGGCATGTGTGATTGTATATGAAAATTGTGACCTGGTGTGACGTGAAACTGACGATATGTTTGCCAGGTTTGGGGGATTAGCTCAAGTGGTAGAGCGCTCGCTTAGCATGCGAGAGGTAGCGGGATCGATGCCCGCATTCTCCAATACTACCGCTGAATTCCTTTTTCGCTGGGTTGAATGAATCATTTTTACCACCTGCTCGTGGCACCCATGGCCAAACCTAGTGGGCTTTCAACAATCCTTCGATAGCTCAGCTGGTAGAGCGGAGGACTGTAGCTCTAAATTAGCAATCCTTAGGTCGCTGGTTCAATTCCGGCTCGAAGGAAGTTTTGTTTATCCTATCTCATCCAGAAGGTTTTTCTCCAGTTTGTCTCGTGAATTCAAAACATCGTCAGCAAAATGGCTTTTACTTGAGGGAGATGCTTAGCACAAATGCAAAAACTTCTTCAACTGAAGCAAAAGGGTGCAACGTCCCTGGGTGGACTCGAACCACCAACCTTTCGGTTAACAGCCGAACGCGCTAACCGATTGCGCCACAGAGACATGATTTTCAACAAAAACAAACATTTGCAAAGCACCAAGAATAATTTTGTTGCCAACAGATAAGAAATGGCTGATAAATTACATGACATAGACCAGAAGGCAGGCAGTAATTAGACTTCAACTCTGAGCATCCTCCACCATAAGCAGAGTGGCGCAGCGGAAGCGTGCTGGGCCCATAACCCAGAGGTCGATGGATCGAAACCATCCTCTGCTAAACGGTTGTGTTTTATACTCTTCATCATTACATTTCATCTAAATGCCCCTGTCTACAGCAAACCCTTTTGGCTCAAAAAAACACTGGTTAAAACCCTGAATCCCAGTTCAACTCATGCCGCTAAAGGACCAGAAGGCCTTTACGACGTCTCAAAATTTTCTATAAACAAACCATAAAAGGTCAATGGTTCTCCTTGGGATTGTGCTACATCACAACTTTTTTCACTCTCCCCCAGTTTGATTCTCCATGTACTTAGAAAGGATTTGCTAGAACGTTTACTGTTATTGCAGAAAATGTAAAAAAAAAATGCGCGCTTACGTAAGCGTTGGTGGTATAGTGGTGAGCATAGCTGCCTTCCAAGCAGTTGACCCGGGTTCGATTCCCGGCCAACGCATGGCTTGCTTTTTCACCATTGGTGTTGCGTTTATTCTCTTTTAATGTTTTGTGTTCAAGCTCATGCTCTACTCTCTTCTTACAGTTTAGCAACCACAAAAAGGAGAAAAAAACGAAGAGAAGCGTTCTTAGCTTTTTCAACACTTCATCTAAACCATTTGCTGCTCATCAGTTATTGTTTGAAACTTAGTAGGGTTAGTCCGCAATACAAAAGCAATGCCAAGGTAAACATTGGTATTGTGCTGGTTGGTGTAGCTTCTGTCAAAAGCAAACGCGTTTTGGCTCAAAAATTACTGGTCAAAACCCTGAATCCTGGATCAACTTGTGCCAAAGGACCAGAAGGCCTTCACGACCTCTCAGCAGTTTCTATAAACAAACAAAGCCATAAAAGGTCAATGGTTCTCTTTTGGGATTGTGCTACATCGCAACTTTTTTCTTCAAACTATGCAAGTTTTTTTCACTGTCCCCAATTTGATTCTCCATGTACATAGAAAGGGGTTGCTAGAAAGTTGCCCAACTGTATTTGTAGGGCACCAATCACGTTGTAGACTCCTTAAATGTTCTTCCAGTATGCAAAAATGGAATCCACAATTAAAAAAAAAAAAAAAAAAAAAGCTTGCACTGGCATGTGTGATTGTATATGAAAATTGTGACCTGGTGTGACGTGAAACTGACGATATGTTTGCCAGGTTTGGGGGATTAGCTCAAGTGGTAGAGCGCTCGCTTAGCATGCGAGAGGTAGCGGGATCGATGCCCGCATTCTCCAATACTACCGCTGAATTCCTTTTTCGCTGGGTTGAATGAATCATTTTTACCACCTGCTCGTGGCACCCATGGCCAAACCTAGTGGGCTTTCAACAATCCTTCGATAGCTCAGCTGGTAGAGCGGAGGACTGTAGCTCTAAATTAGCAATCCTTAGGTCGCTGGTTCAATTCCGGCTCGAAGGAAGTTTTGTTTATCCTATCTCATCCAGAAGGTTTTTCTCCAGTTTGTCTCGTGAATTCAAAACATCGTCAGCAAAATGGCTTTTACTTGAGGGAGATGCTTAGCACAAATGCAAAAACTTCTTCAACTGAAGCAAAAGGGTGCAACGTCCCTGGGTGGACTCGAACCACCAACCTTTCGGTTAACAGCCGAACGCGCTAACCGATTGCGCCACAGAGACATGATTTTCAACAAAAACAAACATTTGCAAAGCACCAAGAATAATTTTGTTGCCAACAGATAAGAAATGGCTGATAAATTACATGACATAGACCAGAAGGCAGGCAGTAATTAGACTTCAACTCTGAGCATCCTCCACCATAAGCAGAGTGGCGCAGCGGAAGCGTGCTGGGCCCATAACCCAGAGGTCGATGGATCGAAACCATCCTCTGCTAAACGGTTGTGTTTTATACTCTTCATCATTACATTTCATCTAAATGCCCCTGTCTACAGCAAACCCTTTTGGCTCAAAAAAACACTGGTTAAAACCCTGAATCCCAGTTCAACTCATGCCGCTAAAGGACCAGAAGGCCTTTACGACGTCTCAAAATTTTCTATAAACAAACCATAAAAGGTCAATGGTTCTCCTTGGGATTGTGCTACATCACAACTTTTTTCACTCTCCCCCAGTTTGATTCTCCATGTACTTAGAAAGGATTTGCTAGAACGTTTACTGTTATTGCAGAAAATGTAAAAAAAAAATGCGCGCTTACGTAAGCGTTGGTGGTATAGTGGTGAGCATAGCTGCCTTCCAAGCAGTTGACCCGGGTTCGATTCCCGGCCAACGCATGGCTTGCTTTTTCACCATTGGTGTTGCGTTTATTCTCTTTTAATGTTTTGTGTTCAAGCTCATGCTCTACTCTCTTCTTACAGTTTAGCAACCACAAAAAGGAGAAAAAAACGAAGAGAAGCGTTCTTAGCTTTTTCAACACTTCATCTAAACCATTTGCTGCTCATCAGTTATTGTTTGAAACTTAGTAGGGTTAGTCCGCAATACAAAAGCAATGCCAAGGTAAACATTGGTATTGTGCTGGTTGGTGTAGCTTCTGTCAAAAGCAAACGCGTTTTGGCTCAAAAATTACTGGTCAAAACCCTGAATCCTGGATCAACTTGTGCCAAAGGACCAGAAGGCCTTCACGACCTCTCAGCAGTTTCTATAAACAAACAAAGCCATAAAAGGTCAATGGTTCTCTTTTGGGATTGTGCTACATCGCAACTTTTTTCTTCAAACTATGCAAGTTTTTTTCACTGTCCCCAATTTGATTCTCCATGTACATAGAAAGGGGTTGCTAGAAAGTTGCCCAACTGTATTTGTAGGGCACCAATCACGTTGTAGACTCCTTAAATGTTCTTCCAGTATGCAAAAATGGAATCCACAATTAAAAAAAAAAAAAAAAAAAAAAAAAAAAAAAAAGCTTGCACTGGCATGTGTGATTGTATATGAAAATTGTGACCTGGTGTGACGTGAAACTGACGATATGTTTGCCAGGTTTGGGGGATTAGCTCAAGTGGTAGAGCGCTCGCTTAGCATGCGAGAGGTAGCGGGATCGATGCCCGCATTCTCCAATACTACCGCTGAATTCCTTTTTCGCTGGGTTGAATGAATCATTTTTACCACCTGCTCGTGGCACCCATGGCCAAACCTAGTGGGCTTTCAACAATCCTTCGATAGCTCAGCTGGTAGAGCGGAGGACTGTAGCTCTAAATTAGCAATCCTTAGGTCGCTGGTTCAATTCCAGCTCGAAGGAAGTTTTGTTTATCCTATCTCATCCAGAAGGTTTTTCTCCAGTTTGTCTCGTGAATTCAAAACATCGTCAGCAAAATGGCTTTTACTTGAGGGAGATGCTTAGCACAAATGCAAAAACTTCTTCAACTGAAGCAAAAGGGTGCAACGTCCCTGGGTGGACTCGAACCACCAACCTTTCGGTTAACAGCCGAACGCGCTAACCGATTCCGCCACAGAGACATGATTTTCAACAAAAACAAACATTTGCAAAGCACCAAGAATAATTTAGTTGCCAACAGATAAGAAATGGCTGATAAATTACATGACATAGACCAGAAGGCAGGCAGTAATTAGACTTCAACTCTGAGCATCCTCCACCATAAGCAGAGTGGCGCAGCGGAAGCGTGCTGGGCCCATAACCCAGAGGTCGATGGATCGAAACCATCCTCTGCTAAACGGTTGTGTTTTATACTCTTCATCATTACATTTCATCTAAATGCCCCTGTCTACAGCAAACCCTTTTGGCTCAAAAAAACACTGGTTAAAACCCTGAATCCCAGTTCAACTCATGCCGCTAAAGGACCAGAAGGCCTTTACGACGTCTCAAAATTTTCTATAAACAAACCATAAAAGGTCAATGGTTCTCCTTGGGATTGTGCTACATCACAACTTTTTTCACTCTCCCCCAGTTTGATTCTCCATGTACTTAGAAAGGATTTGCTAGAACGTTTACTGTTATTGCAGAAAATGTAAAAAAAAAATGCGCGCTTACGTAAGCGTTGGTGGTATAGTGGTGAGCATAGCTGCCTTCCAAGCAGTTGACCCGGGTTCGATTCCCGGCCAACGCATGGCTTGCTTTTTCACCATTGGTGTTGCGTTTATTCTCTTTTAATGTTTTGTGTTCAAGCTCATGCTCTACTCTCTTCTTACAGTTTAGCAACCACAAAAAGGAGAAAAAAACGAAGAGAAGCGTTCTTAGCTTTTTCAACACTTCATCTAAACCATTTGCTGCTCATCAGTTATTGTTTGAAACTTAGTAGGGTTAGTCCGCAATACAAAAGCAATGCCAAGGTAAACATTGGTATTGTGCTGGTTGGTGTAGCTTCTGTCAAAAGCAAATGCGTTTTGGCTCAAAAATTACTGGTCAAAACCCTGAATCCTGGATCAACTTGTGCCAAAGGACCAGAAGGCCTTCACGACCTCTCAGCAGTTTCTATAAACAAACAAAGCCATAAAAGGTCAATGGTTCTCTTTTGGGATTGTGCTACATCGCAACTTTTTTCTTCAAACTATGCAAGTTTTTTTCACTGTCCCCAATTTGATTCTCCATGTACATAGAAAGGGGTTGCTAGAAAGTTGCCCAACTGTATTTGTAGGGCACCAATCACGTTGTAGACTCCTTAAATGTTCTTCCAGTATGCAAAAATGGAATCCACAATTAAAAAAAAAAAAAAAAAAAAAAAAAGCTTGCACTGGCATGTGTGATTGTATATGAAAATTGTGACCTGGTGTGACGTGAAACTGACGATATGTTTGCCAGGTTTGGGGGATTAGCTCAAGTGGTAGAGCGCTCGCTTAGCATGCGAGAGGTAGCGGGATCGATGCCCGCATTCTCCAATACTACCGCTGAATTCCTTTTTCGCTGGGTTGAATGAATCATTTTTACCACCTGCTCGTGGCACCCATGGCCAAACCTAGTGGGCTTTCAACAATCCTTCGATAGCTCAGCTGGTCGAGCAGAGGACTGTAGCTCTAAATTAGCAATCCTTAGGTCGCTGGTTCAATTCCGGCTCGAAGGAAGTTTTGTTTATCCTATCTCATCCAGAAGGTTTTTCTCCAGTTTGTCTCGTGAATTCAAAACATCGTCAGCAAAATGGCTTTTACTTGAGGGA
This sequence comes from Ranitomeya imitator, assembly GCF_032444005.1. Taxonomy (NCBI): domain Eukaryota; kingdom Metazoa; phylum Chordata; class Amphibia; order Anura; family Dendrobatidae; genus Ranitomeya; species Ranitomeya imitator. Next base: position 704,716,490 of record NC_091286.1, read on the forward strand.
GATGCTTAGCACAAATGCAAAAACTTCTTCAACTGAAGCAAAAGGGTGCAACGTCCCTGGGTGGACTCGAACCACCAACCTTTCGGTTAACAGCCGAACGCGCTAACCGATTGCGCCACAGAGACATGATTTTCAACAAAAACAAACATTTGCAAAGCACCAAGAATAATTTTGTTGCCAACAGATAAGAAATGGCTGATAAATTACATGACATAGACCAGAAGGCAGGCAGTAATTAGACTTCAACTCTGAGCATCCTCCACCATAAGCAGAGTGGCGCAGCGGAAGCGTGCTGGGCCCATAACCCAGAGGTCGATGGATCGAAACCATCCTCTGCTAAACGGTTGTGTTTTATACTCTTCATCATTACATTTCATCTAAATGCCCCTGTCTACAGCAAACCCTTTTGGCTCAAAAAAACACTGGTTAAAACCCTGAATCCCAGTTCAACTCATGCCGCTAAAGGACCAGAAGGCCTTTACGACGTCTCAAAATTTTCTATAAACAAACCATAAAAGGTCAATGGTTCTCCTTGGGATTGTGCTACATCACAACTTTTTTCACTCTCCCCCAGTTTGATTCTCCATGTACTTAGAAAGGATTTGCTAGAACGTTTACTGTTATTGCAGAAAATGTAAAAAAAAAATGCGCGCTTACGTAAGCGTTGGTGGTATAGTGGTGAGCATAGCTGCCTTCCAAGCAGTTGACCCGGGTTCGATTCCCGGCCAACGCATGGCTTGCTTTTTCACCATTGGTGTTGCGTTTATTCTCTTTTAATGTTTTGTGTTCAAGCTCATGCTCTACTCTCTTCTTACAGTTTAGCAACCACAAAAAGGAGAAAAAAACGAAGAGAAGCGTTCTTAGCTTTTTCAACACTTCATCTAAACCATTTGCTGCTCATCAGTTATTGTTTGAAACTTAGTAGGGTTAGTCCGCAATACAAAAGCAATGCCAAGGTAAACATTGGTATTGTGCTGGTTGGTGTAGCTTCTGTCAAAAGCAAACGCGTTTTGGCTCAAAAATTACTGGTCAAAACCCTGAATCCTGGATCAACTTGTGCCAAAGGACCAGAAGGCCTTCACGACCTCTCAGCAGTTTCTATAAACAAACAAAGCCATAAAAGGTCAATGGTTCTCTTTTGGGATTGTGCTACATCGCAACTTTTTTCTTCAAACTATGCAAGTTTTTTTCACTGTCCCCAATTTGATTCTCCATGTACATAGAAAGGGGTTGCTAGAAAGTTGCCCAACTGTATTTGTAGGGCACCAATCACGTTGTAGACTCCTTAAATGTTCTTCCAGTATGCAAAAATGGAATCCACAATTAAAAAAAAAAAAAAAAAAAAAAAAAGCTTGCACTGGCATGTGTGATTGTATATGAAAATTGTGACCTGGTGTGACGTGAAACTGACGATATGTTTGCCAGGTTTGGGGGATTAGCTCAAGTGGTAGAGCGCTCGCTTAGCATGCGAGAGGTAGCGGGATCGATGCCCGCATTCTCCAATACTACCGCTGAATTCCTTTTTCGCTGGGTTGAATGAATCATTTTTACCACCTGCTCGTGGCACCCATGGCCAAACCTAGTGGGCTTTCAACAATCCTTCGATAGCTCAGCTGGTAGAGCGGAGGACTGTAGCTCTAAATTAGCAATCCTTAGGTCGCTGGTTCAATTCCGGCTCGAAGGAAGTTTTGTTTATCCTATCTCATCCAGAAGGTTTTTCTCCAGTTTGTCTCGTGAATTCAAAACATCGTCAGCAAAATGGCTTTTACTTGAGGGAGATGCTTAGCACAAATGCAAAAACTTCTTCAACTGAAGCAAAAGGGTGCAACGTCCCTGGGTGGACTCGAACCACCAACCTTTCGGTTAACAGCCGAACGCGCTAACCGATTCCGCCACAGAGACATGATTTTCAACAAAAACAAACATTTGCAAAGCACCAAGAATAATTTAGTTGCCAACAGATAAGAAATGGCTGATAAATTACATGACATAGACCAGAAGGCAGGCAGTAATTAGACTTCAACTCTGAGCATCCTCCACCATAAGCAGAGTGGCGCAGCGGAAGCGTGCTGGGCCCATAACCCAGAGGTCGATGGATCGAAACCATCCTCTGCTAAACGGTTGTGTTTTATACTCTTCATCATTACATTTCATCTAAATGCCCCTGTCTACAGCAAACCCTTTTGGCTCAAAAAAACACTGGTTAAAACCCTGAATCCCAGTTCAACTCATGCCGCTAAAGGACCAGAAGGCCTTTACGACGTCTCAAAATTTTCTATAAACAAACCATAAAAGGTCAATGGTTCTCCTTGGGATTGTGCTACATCACAACTTTTTTCACTCTCCCCCAGTTTGATTCTCCATGTACTTAGAAAGGATTTGCTAGAACGTTTACTGTTATTGCAGAAAATGTAAAAAAAAAAATGCGCGCTTACGTAAGCGTTGGTGGTATAGTGGTGAGCATAGCTGCCTTCCAAGCAGTTGACCCGGGTTCGATTCCCGGCCAACGCATGGCTTGCTTTTTCACCATTGGTGTTGCGTTTATTCTCTTTTAATGTTTTGTGTTCAAGCTCATGCTCTACTCTCTTCTTACAGTTTAGCAACCACAAAAAGGAGAAAAAAACGAAGAGAAGCGTTCTTAGCTTTTTCAACACTTCATCTAAACCATTTGCTGCTCATCAGTTATTGTTTGAAACTTAGTAGGGTTAGTCCGCAATACAAAAGCAATGCCAAGGTAAACATTGGTATTGTGCTGGTTGGTGTAGCTTCTGTCAAAAGCAAACGCGTTTTGGCTCAAAAATTACTGGTCAAAACCCTGAATCCTGGATCAACTTGTGCCAAAGGACCAGAAGGCCTTCACGACCTCTCAGCAGTTTCTATAAACAAACAAAGCCATAAAAGGTCAATGGTTCTCTTTTGGGATTGTGCTACATCGCAACTTTTTTCTTCAAACTATGCAAGTTTTTTTCACTGTCCCCAATTTGATTCTCCATGTACATAGAAAGGGGTTGCTAGAAAGTTGCCCAACTGTATTTGTAGGGCACCAATCACGTTGTAGACTCCTTAAATGTTCTTCCAGTATGCAAAAATGGAATCCACAATTAAAAAAAAAAAAAAAAAAAAGCTTGCACTGGCATGTGTGATTGTATATGAAAATTGTGACCTGGTGTGACGTGAAACTGACGATATGTTTGCCAGGTTTGGGGGATTAGCTCAAGTGGTAGAGCGCTCGCTTAGCATGCGAGAGGTAGCGGGATCGATGCCCGCATTCTCCAATACTACCGCTGAATTCCTTTTTCGCTGGGTTGAATGAATCATTTTTACCACCTGCTCGTGGCACCCATGGCCAAACCTAGTGGGCTTTCAACAATCCTTCGATAGCTCAGCTGGTAGAGCGGAGGACTGTAGCTCTAAATTAGCAATCCTTAGGTCGCTGGTTCAATTCCGGCTCGAAGGAAGTTTTGTTTATCCTATCTCATCCAGAAGGTTTTTCTCCAGTTTGTCTCGTGAATTCAAAACATCGTCAGCAAAATGGCTTTTACTTGAGGGAGATGCTTAGCACAAATGCAAAAACTTCTTCAACTGAAGCAAAAGGGTGCAACGTCCCTGGGTGGACTCGAACCACCAACCTTTCGGTTAACAGCCGAACGCGCTAACCGATTGCGCCACAGAGACATGATTTTCAACAAAAACAAACATTTGCAAAGCACCAAGAATAATTTTGTTGCCAACAGATAAGAAATGGCTGATAAATTACATGACATAGACCAGAAGGCAGGCAGTAATTAGACTTCAACTCTGAGCATCCTCCACCATAAGCAGAGTGGCGCAGCGGAAGCGTGCTGGGCCCATAACCCAGAGGTCGATGGATCGAAACCATCCTCTGCTAAACGGTTGTGTTTTATACTCTTCATCATTACATTTCATCTAAATGCCCCTGTCTACAGCAAACCCTTTTGGCTCAAAAAAACACTGGTTAAAACCCTGAATCCCAGTTCAACTCATGCCGCTAAAGGACCAGAAGGCCTTTACGACGTCTCAAAATTTTCTATAAACAAACCATAAAAGGTCAATGGTTCTCCTTGGGATTGTGCTACATCACAACTTTTTTCACTCTCCCCCAGTTTGATTCTCCATGTACTTAGAAAGGATTTGCTAGAACGTTTACTGTTATTGCAGAAAATGTAAAAAAAAAATGCGCGCTTACGTAAGCGTTGGTGGTATAGTGGTGAGCATAGCTGCCTTCCAAGCAGTTGACCCGGGTTCGATTCCCGGCCAACGCATGGCTTGCTTTTTCACCATTGGTGTTGCGTTTATTCTCTTTTAATGTTTTGTGTTCAAGCTCATGCTCTACTCTCTTCTTACAGTTTAGCAACCACAAAAAGGAGAAAAAAACGAAGAGAAGCGTTCTTAGCTTTTTCAACACTTCATCTAAACCATTTGCTGCTCATCAGTTATTGTTTGAAACTTAGTAGGGTTAGTCCGCAATACAAAAGCAATGCCAAGGTAAACATTGGTATTGTGCTGGTTGGTGTAGCTTCTGTCAAAAGCAAACGCGTTTTGGCTCAAAAATTACTGGTCAAAACCCTGAATCCTGGATCAACTTGTGCCAAAGGACCAGAAGGCCTTCACGACCTCTCAGCAGTTTCTATAAACAAACAAAGCCATAAAAGGTCAATGGTTCTCTTTTGGGATTGTGCTACATCACAACTTTTTTCTTCAAACTATGCAAGTTTTTTTCACTGTCCCCAATTTGATTCTCCATGTACATAGAAAGGGGTTGCTAGAAAGTTGCCCAACTGTATTTGTAGGGCACCAATCACGTTGTAGACTCCTTAAATGTTCTTCCAGTATGCAAAAATGGAATCCACAATTAAAAAAAAAAAAAAAAAAAAAAAAGCTTGCACTGGCATGTGTGATTGTATATGAAAATTGTGACCTGGTGTGACGTGAAACTGACGATATGTTTGCCAGGTTTGGGGGATTAGCTCAAGTGGTAGAGCGCTCGCTTAGCATGCGAGAGGTAGCGGGATCGATGCCCGCATTCTCCAATACTACCGCTGAATTCCTTTTTCGCTGGGTTGAATGAATCATTTTTACCACCTGCTCGTGGCACCCATGGCCAAACCTAGTGGGCTTTCAACAATCCTTCGATAGCTCAGCTGGTAGAGCGGAGGACTGTAGCTCTAAATTAGCAATCCTTAGGTCGCTGGTTCAATTCCGGCTCGAAGGAAGTTTTGTTTATCCTATCTCATCCAGAAGGTTTTTCTCCAGTTTGTCTCGTGAATTCAAAACATCGTCAGCAAAATGGCTTTTACTTGAGGGAGATGCTTAGCACAAATGCAAAAACTTCTTCAACTGAAGCAAAAGGGTGCAACGTCCCTGGGTGGACTCGAACCACCAACCTTTCGGTTAACAGCCGAACGCGCTAACCGATTCCGCCACAGAGACATGATTTTCAACAAAAACAAACATTTGCAAAGCACCAAGAATAATTTAGTTGCCAACAGATAAGAAATGGCTGATAAATTACATGACATAGACCAGAAGGCAGGCAGTAATTAGACTTCAACTCTGAGCATCCTCCACCATAAGCAGAGTGGCGCAGCGGAAGCGTGCTGGGCCCATAACCCAGAGGTCGATGGATCGAAACCATCCTCTGCTAAACGGTTGTGTTTTATACTCTTCATCATTACATTTCATCTAAATGCCCCTGTCTACAGCAAACCCTTTTGGCTCAAAAAAACACTGGTTAAAACCCTGAATCCCAGTTCAACTCATGCCGCTAAAGGACCAGAAGGCCTTTACGACGTCTCAAAATTTTCTATAAACAAACCATAAAAGGTCAATGGTTCTCCTTGGGATTGTGCTACATCACAACTTTTTTCACTCTCCCCCAGTTTGATTCTCCATGTACTTAGAAAGGATTTGCTAGAACGTTTACTGTTATTGCAGAAAATGTAAAAAAAAAAATGCGCGCTTACGTAAGCGTTGGTGGTATAGTGGTGAGCATAGCTGCCTTCCAAGCAGTTGACCCGGGTTCGATTCCCGGCCAACGCATGGCTTGCTTTTTCACCATTGGTGTTGCGTTTATTCTCTTTTAATGTTTTGTGTTCAAGCTCATGCTCTACTCTCTTCTTACAGTTTAGCAACCACAAAAAGGAGAAAAAAACGAAGAGAAGCGTTCTTAGCTTTTTCAACACTTCATCTAAACCATTTGCTGCTCATCAGTTATTGTTTGAAACTTAGTAGGGTTAGTCCGCAATACAAAAGCAATGCCAAGGTAAACATTGGTATTGTGCTGGTTGGTGTAGCTTCTGTCAAAAGCAAACGCGTTTTGGCTCAAAAATTACTGGTCAAAACCCTGAATCCTGGATCAACTTGTGCCAAAGGACCAGAAGGCCTTCACGACCTCTCAGCAGTTTCTATAAACAAACAAAGCCATAAAAGGTCAATGGTTCTCTTTTGGGATTGTGCTACATCGCAACTTTTTTCTTCAAACTATGCAAGTTTTTTTCACTGTCCCCAATTTGATTCTCCATGTACATAGAAAGGGGTTGCTAGAAAGTTGCCCAACTGTATTTGTAGGGCACCAATCACGTTGTAGACTCCTTAAATGTTCTTCCAGTATGCAAAAATGGAATCCACAATTAAAAAAAAAAAAAAAAAAAAAAAAAAAGCTTGCACTGGCATGTGTGATTGTATATGAAAATTGTGACCTGGTGTGACGTGAAACTGACGATATGTTTGCCAGGTTTGGGGGATTAGCTCAAGTGGTAGAGCGCTCGCTTAGCATGCGAGAGGTAGCGGGATCGATGCCCGCATTCTCCAATACTACCGCTGAATTCCTTTTTCGCTGGGTTGAATGAATCATTTTTACCACCTGCTCGTGGCACCCATGGCCAAACCTAGTGGGCTTTCAACAATCCTTCGACAGCTCAGCTGGTAGAGCGGAGGACTGTAGCTCTAAATTAGCAATCCTTAGGTCGCTGGTTCAATTCCGGCTCGAAGGAAGTTTTGTTTATCCTATCTCATCCAGAAGGTTTTTCTCCAGTTTGTCTCGTGAATTCAAAACATCGTCAGCAAAATGGCTTTTACTTGAGGGAGATGCTTAGCACAAATGCAAAAACTTCTTCAACTGAAGCAAAAGGGTGCAACGTCCCTGGGTGGACTCGAACCACCAACCTTTCGGTTAACAGCCGAACGCGCTAACCGATTGCGCCACAGAGACATGATTTTCAACAAAAACAAACATTTGCAAAGCACCAAGAATAATTTTGTTGCCAACAGATAAGAAATGGCTGATAAATTACATGACATAGACCAGAAGGCAGGCAGTAATTAGACTTCAACTCTGAGCATCCTCCACCATAAGCAGAGTGGCGCAGCGGAAGCGTGCTGGGCCCATAACCCAGAGGTCGATGGATCGAAACCATCCTCTGCTAAACGGTTGTGTTTTATACTCTTCATCATTACATTTCATCTAAATGCCCCTGTCTACAGCAAACCCTTTTGGCTCAAAAAAACACTGGTTAAAACCCTGAATCCCAGTTCAACTCATGCCGCTAAAGGACCAGAAGGCCTTTACGACGTCTCAAAATTTTCTATAAACAAACCATAAAAGGTCAATGGTTCTCCTTAGGATTGTGCTACATCACAACTTTTTTCACTCTCCCCCAGTTTGATTCTCCATGTACTTAGAAAGGATTTGCTAGAACGTTTACTGTTATTGCAGAAAATGTAAAAAAAAAATGCGCGCTTACGTAAGCGTTGGTGGTATAGTGGTGAGCATAGCTGCCTTCCAAGCAGTTGACCCGGGTTCGATTCCCGGCCAACGCATGGCTTGCTTTTTCACCATTGGTGTTGCGTTTATTCTCTTTTAATGTTTTGTGTTCAAGCTCATGCTCTACTCTCTTCTTACAGTTTAGCAACCACAAAAAGGAGAAAAAAACGAAGAGAAGCGTTCTTAGCTTTTTCAACACTTCATCTAAACCATTTGCTGCTCATCAGTTATTGTTTGAAACTTAGTAGGGTTAGTCCGCAATACAAAAGCAATGCCAAGGTAAACATTGGTATTGTGCTGGTTGGTGTAGCTTCTGTCAAAAGCAAACGCGTTTTGGCTCAAAAATTACTGGTCAAAACCCTGAATCCTGGATCAACTTGTGCCAAAGGACCAGAAGGCCTTCACGACCTCTCAGCAGTTTCTATAAACAAACAAAGCCATAAAAGGTCAATGGTTCTCTTTTGGGATTGTGCTACATCGCAACTTTTTTCTTCAAACTATGCAAGTTTTTTTCACTGTCCCCAATTTGATTCTCCATGTACATAGAAAGGGGTTGCTAGAAAGTTGCCCAACTGTATTTGTAGGGCACCAATCACGTTGTAGACTCCTTAAATGTTCTTCCAGTATGCAAAAATGGAATCCACAATTAAAAAAAAAAAAAAAAAAAAAAAAAAAAAAAAAAGCTTGCACTGGCATGTGTGATTGTATATGAAAATTGTGACCTGGTGTGACGTGAAACTGACGATATGTTTGCCAGGTTTGGGGGATTAGCTCAAGTGGTAGAGCGCTCGCTTAGCATGCGAGAGGTAGCGGGATCGATGCCCGCATTCTCCAATACTACCGCTGAATTCCTTTTTCGCTGGGTTGAATGAATCATTTTTACCACCTGCTCGTGGCACCCATGGCCAAACCTAGTGGGCTTTCAACAATCCTTCGATAGCTCAGCTGGTAGAGCGGAGGACTGTAGCTCTAAATTAGCAATCCTTAGGTCGCTGGTTCAATTCCGGCTCGAAGGAAGTTTTGTTTATCCTATCTCATCCAGAAGGTTTTTCTCCAGTTTGTCTCGTGAATTCAAAACATCGTCAGCAAAATGGCTTTTACTTGAGGGAGATGCTTAGCACAAATGCAAAAACTTCTTCAACTGAAGCAAAAGGGTGCAACGTCCCTGGGTGGACTCGAACCACCAACCTTTCGGTTAACAGCCGAACGCGCTAACCGATTCCGCCACAGAGACATGATTTTCAACAAAAACAAACATTTGCAAAGCACCAAGAATAATTTAGTTGCCAACAGATAAGAAATGGCTGATAAATTACATGACATAGACCAGAAGGCAGGCAGTAATTAGACTTCAACTCTGAGCATCCTCCACCATAAGCAGAGTGGCGCAGCGGAAGCGTGCTGGGCCCATAACCCAGAGGTCGATGGATCGAAACCATCCTCTGCTAAACGGTTGTGTTTTATACTCTTCATCATTACATTTCATCTAAATGCCCCTGTCTACAGCAAACCCTTTTGGCTCAAAAAAACACTGGTTAAAACCCTGAATCCCAGTTCAACTCATGCCGCTAAAGGACCAGAAGGCCTTTACGACGTCTCAAAATTTTCTATAAACAAACCATAAAAGGTCAATGGTTCTCCTTGGGATTGTGCTACATCACAACTTTTTTCACTCTCCCCCAGTTTGATTCTCCATGTACTTAGAAAGGATTTGCTAGAACGTTTACTGTTATTGCAGAAAATGTAAAAAAAAAAATGCGCGCTTACGTAAGCGTTGGTGGTATAGTGGTGAGCATAGCTGCCTTCCAAGCAGTTGACCCGGGTTCGATTCCCGGCCAACGCATGGCTTGCTTTTTCACCATTGGTGTTGCGTTTATTCTCTTTTAATGTTTTGTGTTCAAGCTCATGCTCTACTCTCTTCTTACAGTTTAGCAACCACAAAAAGGAGAAAAAAACGAAGAGAAGCGTTCTTAGCTTTTTCAACACTTCATCTAAACCATTTGCTGCTCATCAGTTATTGTTTGAAACTTAGTAGGGTTAGTCCGCAATACAAAAGCAATGCCAAGGTAAACATTGGTATTGTGCTGGTTGGTGTAGCTTCTGTCAAAAGCAAACGCGTTTTGGCTCAAAAATTACTGGTCAAAACCCTGAATCCTGGATCAACTTGTGCCAAAGGACCAGAAGGCCTTCACGACCTCTCAGCAGTTTCTATAAACAAACAAAGCCATAAAAGGTCAATGGTTTTCTTTTGGGATTGTGCTACATCGCAACTTTTTTCTTCAAACTATGCAAGTTTTTTTCACTGTCCCCAATTTGATTCTCCATGTACATAGAAAGGGGTTGCTAGAAAGTTGCCCAACTGTATTTGTAGGGCACCAATCACGTTGTAGACTCCTTAAATGTTCTTCCAGTATGCAAAAATGGAATCCACAATTAAAAAAAAAAAAAAAAAAAAAAAAAAAGCTTGCACTGGCATGTGTGATTGTATATGAAAATTGTGACCTGGTGTGACGTGAAACTGACGATATGTTTGCCAGGTTTGGGGGATTAGCTCAAGTGGTAGAGCGCTCGCTTAGCATGCGAGAGGTAGCGGGATCGATGCCCGCATTCTCCAATACTACCGCTGAATTCCTTTTTCGCTGGGTTGAATGAATCATTTTTACCACCTGCTCGTGGCACCCATGGCCAAACCTAGTGGGCTTTCAACAATCCTTCGATAGCTCAGCTGGTAGAGCGGAGGACTGTAGCTCTAAATTAGCAATCCTTAGGTCGCTGGTTCAATTCCGGCTCGAAGGAAGTTTTGTTTATCCTATCTCATCCAGAAGGTTTTTCTCCAGTTTGTCTCGTGAATTCAAAACATCGTCAGCAAAATGGCTTTTACTTGAGGGAGATGCTTAGCACAAATGCAAAAACTTCTTCAACTGAAGCAAAAGGGTGCAACGTCCCTGGGTGGACTCGAACCACCAACCTTTCGGTTAACAGCCGAACGCGCTAACCGATTGCGCCACAGAGACATGATTTTCAACAAAAACAAACATTTGCAAAGCACCAAGAATAATTTAGTTGCCAACAGATAAGAAATGGCTGATAAATTACATGACATAGACCAGAAGGCAGGCAGTAATTAGACTTCAACTCTGAGCATCCTCCACCATAAGCAGAGTGGCGCAGCGGAAGCGTGCTGGGCCCATAACCCAGAGGTCGATGGATCGAAACCATCCTCTGCTAAACGGTTGTGTTTTATACTCTTCATCATTACATTTCATCTAAATGCCCCTGTCTACAGCAAACCCTTTTGGCTCAAAAAAACACTGGTTAAAACCCTGAATCCCAGTTCAACTCATGCCGCTAAAGGACCAGAAGGCCTTTACGACGTCTCAAAATTTTCTATAAACAAACCATAAAAGGTCAATGGTTCTCCTTGGGATTGTGCTACATCACAACTTTTTTCACTCTCCCCCAGTTTGATTCTCCATGTACTTAGAAAGGATTTGCTAGAACGTTTACTGTTATTGCAGAAAATGTAAAAAAAAAATGCGCGCTTACGTAAGCGTTGGTGGTATAGTGGTGAGCATAGCTGCCTTCCAAGCAGTTGACCCGGGTTCGATTCCCGGCCAACGCATGGCTTGCTTTTTCACCATTGGTGTTGCGTTTATTCTCTTTTAATGTTTTGTGTTCAAGCTCATGCTCTACTCTCTTCTTACAGTTTAGCAACCACAAAAAGGAGAAAAAAACGAAGAGAAGCGTTCTTAGCTTTTTCAACACTTCATCTAAACCATTTGCTGCTCATCAGTTATTGTTTGAAACTTAGTAGGGTTAGTCCGCAATACAAAAGCAATGCCAAGGTAAACATTGGTATTGTGCTGGTTGGTGTAGCTTCTGTCAAAAGCAAACGCGTTTTGGCTCAAAAATTACTGGTCAAAACCCTGAATCCTGGATCAACTTGTGCCAAAGGACCAGAAGGCCTTCACGACCTCTCAGCAGTTTCTATAAACAAACAAAGCCATAAAAGGTCAATGGTTCTCTTTTGGGATTGTGCTACATCGCAACTTTTTTCTTCAAACTATGCAAGTTTTTTTCACTGTCCCCAATTTGATTCTCCATGTACATAGAAAGGGGTTGCTAGAAAGTTGCCCAACTGTATTTGTAGGGCACCAATCACGTTGTAGACTCCTTAAATGTTCTTCCAGTATGCAAAAATGGAATCCACAATTAAAAAAAAAAAAAAAAAAAAAAAAAGCTTGCACTGGCATGTGTGATTGTATATGAAAATTGTGACCTGGTGTGACGTGAAACTGACGATATGTTTGCCAGGTTTGGGGGATTAGCTCAAGTGGTAGAGCGCTCGCTTAGCATGCGAGAGGTAGCGGGATCGATGCCCGCATTCTCCAATACTACCGCTGAATTCCTTTTTCGCTGGGTTGAATGAATCATTTTTACCACCTGCTCGTGGCACCCATGGCCAAACCTAGTGGGCTTTCAACAATCCTTCGATAGCTCAGCTGGTAGAGCGGAGGACTGTAGCTCTAAATTAGCAATCCTTAGGTCGCTGGTTCAATTCCGGCTCGAAGGAAGTTTTGTTTATCCTATCTCATCCAGAAGGTTTTTCTCCAGTTTGTCTCGTGAATTCAAAACATCGTCAGCAAAATGGCTTTTACTTGAGGGAGATGCTTAGCACAAATGCAAAAACTTCTTCAACTGAAGCAAAAGGGTGCAACGTCCCTGGGTGGACTCGAACCACCAACCTTTCGGTTAACAGCCGAACGCGCTAACCGATTGCGCCACAGAGACATGATTTTCAACAAAAACAAACATTTGCAAAGCACCAAGAATAATTTAGTTGCCAACAGATAAGAAATGGCTGATAAATTACATGACATAGACCAGAAGGCAGGCAGTAATTAGACTTCAACTCTGAGCATCCTCCACCATAAGCAGAGTGGCGCAGCGGAAGCGTGCTGGGCCCATAACCCAGAGGTCGATGGATCGAAACCATCCTCTGCTAAACGGTTGTGTTTTATACTCTTCATCATTACATTTCATCTAAATGCCCCTGTCTACAGCAAACCCTTTTGGCTCAAAAAAACACTGGTTAAAACCCTGAATCCCAGTTCAACTCATGCCGCTAAAGGACCAGAAGGCCTTTACGACGTCTCAAAATTTTCTATAAACAAACCATAAAAGGTCAATGGTTCTCCTTGGGATTGTGCTACATCACAACTTTTTTCACTCTCCCCCAGTTTGATTCTCCATGTACTTAGAAAGGATTTGCTAGAACGTTTACTGTTATTGCAGAAAATGTAAAAAAAAAATGCGCGCTTACGTAAGCGTTGGTGGTATAGTGGTGAGCATAGCTGCCTTCCAAGCAGTTGACCCGGGTTCGATTCCCGGCCAACGCATGGCTTGCTTTTTCACCATTGGTGTTGCGTTTATTCTCTTTTAATGTTTTGTGTTCAAGCTCATGCTCTACTCTCTTCTTACAGTTTAGCAACCACAAAAAGGAGAAAAAAACGAAGAGAAGCGTTCTTAGCTTTTTCAACACTTCATCTAAACCATTTGCTGCTCATCAGTTATTGTTTGAAACTTAGTAGGGTTAGTCCGCAATACAAAAGCAATGCCAAGGTAAACATTGGTATTGTGCTGGTTGGTGTAGCTTCTGTCAAAAGCAAACGCGTTTTGGCTCAAAAATTACTGGTCAAAACCCTGAATCCTGGATCAACTTGTGCCAAAGGACCAGAAGGCCTTCACGACCTCTCAGCAGTTTCTATAAACAAACAAAGCCATAAAAGGTCAATGGTTCTCTTTTGGGATTGTGCTACATCGCAACTTTTTTCTTCAAACTATGCAAGTTTTTTTCACTGTCCCCAATTTGATTCTCCATGTACATAGAAAGGGGTTGCTAGAAAGTTGCCCAACTGTATTTGTAGGGCACCAATCACGTTGTAGACTCCTTAAATGTTCTTCCAGTATGCAAAAATGGAATCCACAATTAAAAAAAAAAAAAAAAAAAAAAAAAAAAAAAGCTTGCACTGGCATGTGTGATTGTATATGAAAATTGTGACCTGGTGTGACGTGAAACTGACGATATGTTTGCCAGGTTTGGGGGATTAGCTCAAGTGGTAGAGCGCTCGCTTAGCATGCGAGAGGTAGCGGGATCGATGCCCGCATTCTCCAATACTACCGCTGAATTCTTTTTTCGCTGGGTTGAATGAATCATTTTTACCACCTGCTCGTGGCACCCATGGCCAAACCTAGTGGGCTTTCAACAATCCTTCGATAGCTCAGCTGGTAGAGCGGAGGACTGTAGCTCTAAATTAGCAATCCTTAGGTCGCTGGTTCAATTCCGGCTCGAAGGAAGTTTTGTTTATCCTATCTCATCCAGAAGGTTTTTCTCCAGTTTGTCTCGTGAATTCAAAACATCGTCAGCAAAATGGCTTTTACTTGAGGGAGATGCTTAGCACAAATGCAAAAACTTCTTCAACTGAAGCAAAAGGGTGCAACGTCCCTGGGTGGACTCGAACCACCAACCTTTCGGTTAACAGCCGAACGCGCTAACCGATTGCGCCACAGAGACATGATTTTCAACAAAAACAAACATTTGCAAAGCACCAAGAATAATTTAGTTGCCAACAGATAAGAAATGGCTGATAAATTACATGACATAGACCAGAAGGCAGGCAGTAATTAGACTTCAACTCTGAGCATCCTCCACCATAAGCAGAGTGGCGCAGCGGAAGCGTGCTGGGCCCATAACCCAGAGGTCGATGGATCGAAACCATCCTCTGCTAAACGGTTGTGTTTTATACTCTTCATCATTACATTTCATCTAAATGCCCCTGTCTACAGCAAACCCTTTTGGCTCAAAAAAACACTGGTTAAAACCCTGAATCCCAGTTCAACTCATGCCGCTAAAGGACCAGAAGGCCTTTACGACGTCTCAAAATTTTCTATAAACAAACCATAAAAGGTCAATGGTTCTCCTTGGGATTGTGCTACATCACAACTTTTTTCACTCTCCCCCAGTTTGATTCTCCATGTACTTAGAAAGGATTTGCTAGAACGTTTACTGTTATTGCAGAAAATGTAAAAAAAAAATGCGCGCTTACGTAAGCGTTGGTGGTATAGTGGTGAGCATAGCTGCCTTCCAAGCAGTTGACCCGGGTTCGATTCCCGGCCAACGCATGGCTTGCTTTTTCACCATTGGTGTTGCGTTTATTCTCTTTTAATGTTTTGTGTTCAAGCTCATGCTCTACTCTCTTCTTACAGTTTAGCAACCACAAAAAGGAGAAAAAAACGAAGAGAAGCGTTCTTAGCTTTTTCAACACTTCATCTAAACCATTTGCTGCTCATCAGTTATTGTTTGAAACTTAGTAGGGTTAGTCCGCAATACAAAAGCAATGCCAAGGTAAACATTGGTATTGTGCTGGTTGGTGTAGCTTCTGTCAAAAGCAAACGCGTTTTGGCTCAAAAATTACTGGTCAAAACCCTGAATCCTGGATCAACTTGTGCCAAAGGACCAGAAGGCATTCACGACCTCTCAGCAGTTTCTATAAACAAACAAAGCCATAAAAGGTCAATGGTTCTCTTTTGGGATTGTGCTACATCGCAACTTTTTTCTTCAAACTATGCAAGTTTTTTTCACTGTCCCCAATTTGATTCTCCATGTACATAGAAAGGGGTTGCTAGAAAGTTGCCCAACTGTATTTGTAGGGCACCAATCACGTTGTAGACTCCTTAAATGTTCTTCCAGTATGCAAAAATGGAATCCACAATTAAAAAAAAAAAAAAAAAAAAAAAAAAAAAAGCTTGCACTGGCATGTGTGATTGTATATGAAAATTGTGACCTGGTGTGACGTGAAACTGACGATATGTTTGCCAGGTTTGGGGGATTAGCTCAAGTGGTAGAGCGCTCGCTTAGCATGCGAGAGGTAGCGGGAACGATGCCCGCATTCTCCAATACTACCGCTGAATTCCTTTTTCGCTGGGTTGAATGAATCATTTTTACCACCTGCTCGTGGCACCCATGGCCAAACCTAGTGGGCTTTCAACAATCCTTCGATAGCTCAGCTGGTAGAGCGGAGGACTGTAGCTCTAAATTAGCAATCCTTAGGTCGCTGGTTCAATTCCGGCTCGAAGGAAGTTTTGTTTATCCTATCTCATCCAGAAGGTTTTTCTCCAGTTTGTCTCGTGAATTCAAAACATCGTCAGCAAAATGGCTTTTACTTGAGGGAGATGCTTAGCACAAATGCAAAAACTTCTTCAACTGAAGCAAAAGGGTGCAACGTCCCTGGGTGGACTCGAACCACCAACCTTTCGGTTAACAGCCGAACGCGCTAACCGATTGCGCCACAGAGACATGATTTTCAACAAAAACAAACATTTGCAAAGCACCAAGAATAATTTAGTTGCCAACAGATAAGAAATGGCTGATAAATTACATGACATAGACCAGAAGGCAGGCAGTAATTAGACTTCAACTCTGAGCATCCTCCACCATAAGCAGAGTGGCGCAGCGGAAGCGTGCTGGGCCCATAACCCAGAGGTCGATGGATCGAAACCATCCTCTGCTAAACGGTTGTGTTTTATACTCTTCATCATTACATTTCATCTAAATGCCCCTGTCTACAGCAAACCCTTTTGGCTCAAAAAAACACTGGTTAAAACCCTGAATCCCAGTTCAACTCATGCCGCTAAAGGACCAGAAGGCCTTTACGACGTCTCAAAATTTTCTATAAACAAACCATAAAAGGTCAATGGTTCTCCTTGGGATTGTGCTACATCACAACTTTTTTCACTCTCCCCCAGTTTGATTCTCCATGTACTTAGAAAGGATTTGCTAGAACGTTTACTGTTATTGCAGAAAATGTAAAAAAAAAAATGCGCGCTTACGTAAGCGTTGGTGGTATAGTGGTGAGCATAGCTGCCTTCCAAGCAGTTGACCCGGGTTCGATTCCCGGCCAACGCATGGCTTGCTTTTTCACCATTGGTGTTGCGTTTATTCTCTTTTAATGTTTTGTGTTCAAGCTCATGCTCTACTCTCTTCTTACAGTTTAGCAACCACAAAAAGGAGAAAAAAACGAAGAGAAGCGTTCTTAGCTTTTTCAACACTTCATCTAAACCATTTGCTGCTCATCAGTTATTGTTTGAAACTTAGTAGGGTTAGTCCGCAATACAAAAGCAATGCCAAGGTAAACATTGGTATTGTGCTGGTTGGTGTAGCTTCTGTCAAAAGCAAACGCGTTTTGGCTCAAAAATTACTGGTCAAAACCCTGAATCCTGGATCAACTTGTGCCAAAGGACCAGAAGGCCTTCACGACCTCTCAGCAGTTTCTATAAACAAACAAAGCCATAAAAGGTCAATGGTTCTCTTTTGGGATTGTGCTACATCGCAACTTTTTTCTTCAAACTATGCAAGTTTTTTTCACTGTCCCCAATTTGATTCTCCATGTACATAGAAAGGGGTTGCTAGAAAGTTGCCCAACTGTATTTGTAGGGCACCAATCACGTTGTAGACTCCTTAAATGTTCTTCCAGTATGCAAAAATGGAATCCACAATTTAAAAAAAAAAAAAAAAAAAAAAAAAAAAAAAAGCTTGCACTGGCATGTGTGATTGTATATGAAAATTGTGACCTGGTGTGACGTGAAACTGACGATATGTTTGCCAGGTTTGGGGGATTAGCTCAAGTGGTAGAGCGCTCGCTTAGCATGCGAGAGGTAGCGGGATCGATGCCCGCATTCTCCAATACTACCGCTGAATTCCTTTTTCGCTGGGTTGAATGAATCATTTTTACCACCTGCTCGTGGCACCCATGGCCAAACCTAGTGGGCTTTCAACAATCCTTCGATAGCTCAGCTGGTAGAGCGGAGGACTGTAGCTCTAAATTAGCAATCCTTAGGTCGCTGGTTCAATTCCGGCTCGAAGGAAGTTTTGTTTATCCTATCTCATCCAGAAGGTTTTTCTCCAGTTTGTCTCGTGAATTCAAAACATCGTCAGCAAAATGGCTTTTACTTGAGGGAGATGCTTAGCACAAATGCAAAAACTTCTTCAACTGAAGCAAAAGGGTGCAACGTCCCTGGGTGGACTCGAACCACCAACCTTTCGGTTAACAGCCGAACGCGCTAACCGATTGCGCCACAGAGACATGATTTTCAACAAAAACAAACATTTGCAAAGCACCAAGAATAATTTAGTTGCCAACAGATAAGAAATGGCTGATAAATTACATGACATAGACCAGAAGGCAGGCAGTAATTAGACTTCAACTCTGAGCATCCTCCACCATAAGCAGAGTGGCGCAGCGGAAGCGTGCTGGGCCCATAACCCAGAGGTCGATGGATCGAAACCATCCTCTGCTAAACGGTTGTGTTTTATACTCTTCATCATTACATTTCATCTAAATGCCCCTGTCTACAGCAAACCCTTTTGGCTCAAAAAAACACTGGTTAAAACCCTGAATCCCAGTTCAACTCATGCCGCTAAAGGACCAGAAGGCCTTTACGACGTCTCAAAATTTTCTATAAACAAACCATAAAAGGTCAATGGTTCTCCTTGGGATTGTGCTACATCACAACTTTTTTCACTCTCCCCCAGTTTGATTCTCCATGTACTTAGAAAGGATTTGCTAGAACGTTTACTGTTATTGCAGAAAATGTAAAAAAAAAAATGCGCGCTTACGTAAGCGTTGGTGGTATAGTGGTGAGCATAGCTGCCTTCCAAGCAGTTGACCCGGGTTCGATTCCCGGCCAACGCATGGCTTGCTTTTTCACCATTGGTGTTGCGTTTATTCTCTTTTAATGTTTTGTGTTCAAGCTCATGCTCTACTCTCTTCTTACAGTTTAGCAACCACAAAAAGGAGAAAAAAACGAAGAGAAGCGTTCTTAGCTTTTTCAACACTTCATCTAAACCATTTGCTGCTCATCAGTTATTGTTTGAAACTTAGTAGGGTTAGTCCGCAATACAAAAGCAATGCCAAGGTAAACATTGGTATTGTGCTGGTTGGTGTAGCTTCTGTCAAAAGCAAACGCGTTTTGGCTCAAAAATTACTGGTCAAAACCCTGAATCCTGGATCAACTTGTGCCAAAGGACCAGAAGGCCTTCACGACCTCTCAGCAGTTTCTATAAACAAACAAAGCCATAAAAGGTCAATGGTTCTCTTTTGGGATTGTGCTACATCGCAACTTTTTTCTTCAAACTATGCAAGTTTTTTTCACTGTCCCCAATTTGATTCTCCATGTACATAGAAAGGGGTTGCTAGAAAGTTGCCCAACTGTATTTGTAGGGCACCAATCACGTTGTAGACTCCTTAAATGTTCTTCCAGTATGCAAAAATGGAATCCACAATTTAAAAAAAAAAAAAAAAAAAAAAAAAAAGCTTGCACTGGCATGTGTGATTGTATATGAAAATTGTGACCTGGTGTGACGTGAAACTGACGATATGTTTGCCAGGTTTGGGGGATTAGCTCAAGTGGTAGAGCGCTCGCTTAGCATGCGAGAGGTAGCGGGATCGATGCCCGCATTCTCCAATACTACCGCTGAATTCCTTTTTCGCTGGGTTGAATGAATCATTTTTACCACCTGCTCGTGGCACCCATGGCCAAACCTAGTGGGCTTTCAACAATCCTTCGATAGCTCAGCTGGTAGAGCGGAGGACTGTAGCTCTAAATTAGCAATCCTTAGGTCGCTGGTTCAATTCCGGCTCGAAGGAAGTTTTGTTTATCCTATCTCATCCAGAAGGTTTTTCTCCAGTTTGTCTCGTGAATTCAAAACATCGTCAGCAAAATGGCTTTTACTTGAGGGAGATGCTTAGCACAAATGCAAAAACTTCTTCAACTGAAGCAAAAGGGTGCAACGTCCCTGGGTGGACTCGAACCACCAACCTTTCGGTTAACAGCCGAACGCGCTAACCGATTGCGCCACAGAGACATGATTTTCAACAAAAACAAACATTTGCAAAGCACCAAGAATAATTTAGTTGCCAACAGATAAGAAATGGCTGATAAATTACATGACATAGACCAGAAGGCAGGCAGTAATTAGACTTCAACTCTGAGCATCCTCCACCATAAGCAGAGTGGCGCAGCGGAAGCGTGCTGGGCCCATAACCCAGAGGTCGATGGATCGAAACCATCCTCTGCTAAACGGTTGTGTTTTATACTCTTCATCATTACATTTCATCTAAATGCCCCTGTCTACAGCAAACCCTTTTGGCTCAAAAAAACACTGGTTAAAACCCTGAATCCCAGTTCAACTCATGCCGCTAAAGGACCAGAAGGCCTTTACGACGTCTCAAAATTTTCTATAAACAAACCATAAAAGGTCAATGGTTCTCCTTGGGATTGTGCTACATCACAACTTTTTTCACTCTCCCCCAGTTTGATTCTCCATGTACTTAGAAAGGATTTGCTAGAACGTTTACTGTTATTGCAGAAAATGTAAAAAAAAAAATGCGCGCTTACGTAAGCGTTGGTGGTATAGTGGTGAGCATAGCTGCCTTCCAAGCAGTTGACCCGGGTTCGATTCCCGGCCAACGCATGGCTTGCTTTTTCACCATTGGTGTTGCGTTTATTCTCTTTTAATGTTTTGTGTTCAAGCTCATGCTCTACTCTCTTCTTACAGTTTAGCAACCACAAAAAGGAGAAAAAAACGAAGAGAAGCGTTCTTAGCTTTTTCAACACTTCATCTAAACCATTTGCTGCTCATCAGTTATTGTTTGAAACTTAGTAGGGTTAGTCCGCAATACAAAAGCAATGCCAAGGTAAACATTGGTATTGTGCTGGTTGGTGTAGCTTCTGTCAAAAGCAAACGCGTTTTGGCTCAAAAATTACTGGTCAAAACCCTGAATCCTGGATCAACTTGTGCCAAAGGACCAGAAGGCCTTCACGACCTCTCAGCAGTTTCTATAAACAAACAAAGCCATAAAAGGTCAATGGTTCTCTTTTGGGATTGTGCTACATCGCAACTTTTTTCTTCAAACTATGCAAGTTTTTTTCACTGTCCCCAATTTGATTCTCCATGTACATAGAAAGGGGTTGCTAGAAAGTTGCCCAACTGTATTTGTAGGGCACCAATCACGTTGTAGACTCCTTAAATGTTCTTCCAGTATGCAAAAATGGAATCCACAATTTAAAAAAAAAAAAAAAAAAAAAAAAAAAAAAAAGCTTGCACTGGCATGTGTGATTGTATATGAAAATTGTGACCTGGTGTGACGTGAAACTGACGATATGTTTGCCAGGTTTGGGGGATTAGCTCAAGTGGTAGAGCGCTCGCTTAGCATGCGAGAGGTAGCGGGATCGATGCCCGCATTCTCCAATACTACCGCTGAATTCCTTTTTCGCTGGGTTGAATGAATCATTTTTACCACCTGCTCGTGGCACCCATGGCCAAACCTAGTGGGCTTTCAACAATCCTTCGATAGCTCAGCTGGTAGAGCGGAGGACTGTAGCTCTAAATTAGCAATCCTTAGGTCGCTGGTTCAATTCCGGCTCGAAGGAAGTTTTGTTTATCCTATCTCATCCAGAAGGTTTTTCTCCAGTTTGTCTCGTGAATTCAAAACATCGTCAGCAAAATGGCTTTTACTTGAGGGAGATGCTTAGCACAAATGCAAAAACTTCTTCAACTGAAGCAAAAGGGTGCAACGTCCCTGGGTGGACTCGAACCACCAACCTTTCGGTTAACAGCCGAACGCGCTAACCGATTGCGCCACAGAGACATGATTTTCAACAAAAACAAACATTTGCAAAGCACCAAGAATAATTTAGTTGCCAACAGATAAGAAATGGCTGATAAATTACATGACATAGACCAGAAGGCAGGCAGTAATTAGACTTCAACTCTGAGCATCCTCCACCATAAGCAGAGTGGCGCAGCGGAAGCGTGCTGGGCCCATAACCCAGAGGTCGATGGATCGAAACCATCCTCTGCTAAACGGTTGTGTTTTATACTCTTCATCATTACATTTCCTCTAAATGCCCCTGTCTACAGCAAACCCTTTTGGCTCAAAAAAACACTGGTTAAAACCCTGAATCCCAGTTCAACTCATGCCGCTAAAGGACCAGAAGGCCTTTACGACGTCTCAAAATTTTCTATAAACAAACCATAAAAGGTCAATGGTTCTCCTTGGGATTGTGCTACATCACAACTTTTTTCACTCTCCCCCAGTTTGATTCTCCATGTACTTAGAAAGGATTTGCTAGAACGTTTACTGTTATTGCAGAAAATGTAAAAAAAAAAATGCGCGCTTACGTAAGCGTTGGTGGTATAGTGGTGAGCATAGCTGCCTTCCAAGCAGTTGACCCGGGTTCGATTCCCGGCCAACGCATGGCTTGCTTTTTCACCATTGGTGTTGCGTTTATTCTCTTTTAATGTTTTGTGTTCAAGCTCATGCTCTACTCTCTTCTTACAGTTTAGCAACCACAAAAAGGAGAAAAAAACGAAGAGAAGCGTTCTTAGCTTTTTCAACACTTCATCTAAACCATTTGCTGCTCATCAGTTATTGTTTGAAACTTAGTAGGGTTAGTCCGCAATACAAAAGCAATGCCAAGGTAAACATTGGTATTGTGCTGGTTGGTGTAGCTTCTGTCAAAAGCAAACGCGTTTTGGCTCAAAAATTACTGGTCAAAACCCTGAATCCTGGATCAACTTGTGCCAAAGGACCAGAAGGCCTTCACGACCTCTCAGCAGTTTCTATAAACAAACAAAGCCATAAAAGGTCAATGGTTCTCTTTTGGGATTGTGCTACATCGCAACTTTTTTCTTCAAACTATGCAAGTTTTTTTCACTGTCCCCAATTTGATTCTCCATGTACATAGAAAGGGGTTGCTAGAAAGTTGCCCAACTGTATTTGTAGGGCACCAATCACGTTGTAGACTCCTTAAATGTTCTTCCAGTATGCAAAAATGGAATCCACAATTTAAAAAAAAAAAAAAAAAAAAAAAAAAAAAAAAGCTTGCACTGGCATGTGTGATTGTATATGAAAATTGTGACCTGGTGTGACGTGAAACTGACGATATGTTTGCCAGGTTTGGGGGATTAGCTCAAGTGGTAGAGCGCTCGCTTAGCATGCGAGAGGTAGCGGGATCGATGCCCGCATTCTCCAATACTACCGCTGAATTCCTTTTTCGCTGGGTTGAATGAATCATTTTTACCACCTGCTCGTGG
>NC_091286.1:705766929-705826929 GCF_032444005.1 Ranitomeya imitator
GACCAAAAGCCAGCTATTCATGAATTTCTATTGGGGGAGGCGTTTATACCGTTCCGCGTTTGGTAAAATTGATAAATCAGTTTTATTCTTCGGGTCAGTACGATTACAGCGATACCTCATTTATATCATTTTTTTATGGTTTGGTGCTTTTATACGATAAAAACTATTTTACAGAAAAAATAATTATTTTTGCATCGCTTTATTCTCAGGACTATAACTTTTTTATTTTTTTGCTGATGATGCTGTATGGCGGCTCTTTTTTTGCGGGACAATATGACGCTTTCAGCGGTACCATGGTTATTTATATCTGTCCTTTTGATCGCGTGTTATTCCACTTTTTGTTCGGCGGTATGATAATAAAGCGTTGTTTTTTGCCTCGTTTTTTTTTTTTTTTTCTTACGGTGTTTACTGAAGGGGTTAACTAGTGGGCCAGTTTTATAGGTCGGGCCGTTACGGACGCGGCGATACTAAATATGTGTACTTTTATTGGTTTTTTTTTTTTATTTAGATGAAGAAATGTATTTATGGGAATAATATTTTTTTTTTTTTTTCATTATTTTGGAATATTTTTTTTTATTTTTTTTACACATTTGGAAATTTTTTTTTTTACTTTTTTACTTTGTCCCAGGGGGGGACATCACAGATCAGTGATCTGACAGTTTGCACAGCACTCTGTCAGATCACTGATCTGATAGGAGTGCAGGCTGCTTCACAGTGCCTGCTCTGAGCAGGCTCTGTGAAGCCACCTCCCTCCCTGCAGGACCCGGATCCGCGGCCATCTTGGATCCGGGGCTCGAGCAGGGAGGGAGGTGAGGAGACCCTCGCAGCAACGCGATCACATCGCGTTGCTGCGGGGGGCTCAGGGAAGCCCGCAGGGAGCCCCCTCCCTGCGCGGTGCTTCCCTGTACCGCCGGCACATCGCGATCATCTTTGATCGCGGTGTGCCAGGGGTTAATGTGCCGGGGGCGGTCCGTGACCGCTCCTGGCACATAGTGCCGGATGTCAGCTGCGATAAGCAGCTGACACCCGGCCGCGATCGGCCGCGCTCCCCCCGTGAGCGCGGCCGATCGGCTATGACGTACTATCCCGTCCAGGGTCAGATAAGCCCAGGGCACCTCGACGGGATAGTACGTCTAAGGTCACAGAGGGGTTAAGAAGGAGAATCGTATTAAGTGAAAGTAAAATGGAGACATTGAACAAAACAGAACCACAGTGTCAATATCATCACCTCCATAGAGAAGTCTGGTGCCAGTGGATCAGGTTCTCTATGTGGTCCGAGGAGGCTCCATGCACTTTGGTTACTCACCACCAGGTTTAGCCAATTCTTCATCTGTTCCATAGCTCGCTATTGAGGTGTCCGCGTCGAGCTTCGGTGTTACTAAAGAGCTGACGTAGCTGGAGGCGAGCAGCAGGACGAGGCCGGCCACCGGAGACATAGTGGAGAGCTGGAGACATCTTGATGGTCATTACAGGGCTGTTATATATACCAACCACACAAGGAAGGAGGAAGGGAGGAAGATGGCAGAACCTGTTCCGCCACAATGCAGCATTGCACAAGAGTCTGCCCATGTTCTCACAGTGTTCTTCAGACGTCACCGAGTAATGACTTTACAATGTAGCTGGAGGGTGAGAAGACATAAATAGGTAGATATTAGTCCATCTCCTCACTGGGCTCTCAATAAAGCCCTCATGATTCACTTAGCCCTGTGAAAGGTCAGGTCATGCGATGGGGTGGTGGCTGACCCCTGCGACTTGTCCTCTCAGGATTGATGGGTGACAAGTTGTTGTGATGGGAAGGTTGTACCAGGAAGGGTTTTTTTGAAGAACACCTTGCAATCTTAGATCATGTAAGATAATGTTAGGGCTTGGGACTTGGGACAGGGAGAAGATCATTCTATTCTAGTCTAGCATGTCGGATCAAAACATTGAAATCGCAAATCCACCACTGATGATAAGTAAATGCCGGACTCTCGCAAATATCTCCATCCTCAGTCTTGTCCGGGATGGAAGGGGGGTTTAGATACCAATTGAGGAGCATTTCTTGTCTTTGGAGTTAGATACCACCTGAGTAGCATTTCTTGTCTTGGGAGTTAGATACCACCTGAGTAGCATTTCTTGTCTTGTCTGGGGAGTTAGATACCACCTGAGTAGCATTTCTTGTCTTGGGAGTTAGATACCACCTGAGTAGCATTTCTTGTCTTGTCTGGGGAGTTAGATACCACCTGAGTAGCATTTCTTGTCTTGGGAGTTAGATTGTTATGAAAGGTAATTCAGTACCACAATGGACATAGAGGTCAGTGCATATACAGTGACCTGGCAATAACCCAAAAAATAAGAACGAGCTCTCAGACGTGGGAACTCTGTTGACCGCAATCCCTAATCCTCTCCAACCACACTAGAGGCAGCCGTGGATTGCGCCTAACGCTGCCTATGCAACTCGGCACGGCCTGAGAAACTAGCTAGCCTGAAGATAGAAAATAAGCCTACCTTGCCTCAGAGAAATACCCCAAAGGAAAAGGCAGCCTCCACATATAATGACTGTGAGTTAAGATGAAAAGACAAACGTAGAGATGAAATAGACTTAGCAAAGTGAAGGCCAACTTTCTGAACAGAGCGAGGATAGGAAAGGTAACTTTGCGGTCAACACAAAACCCTACAAAAACCACGCAAAGGGGGCAAAAAGACCCTCCGTACCGAACTAACGGCACGGAGGTACACCCTCTGTGTCCCAGAGCTTCCAGCAAGCAGAAAAAAACAAATTGACAAGCTGGACAGAAAAAAAACAGCAAACAAATAGCAAAGAGGAACTTAGCTATGCAGAGCAGCAGGCCACAGGAACGATCCAGGAGGAAACAGGTCCAATACTAGAACATTGACTGGAAGCCAGGATCAGAGCACCAGGTGGAGTTAAATAGGGTAGCACCTAACGACTTCACCATATCACCTGAGGAAGGAAACTCAGAAGCCGCAGTACCACTTTCCTCCACCAACGGAAGCTCACAGAGAGAATCAGCCGAAGTACCACTTGTGACCACAAGAGGGAGCTCTGCCACAGAATTCACAACATTAGATACAACTTGAGTAGCATTTCTTGTCTTGGGAGTTAGATACCACCTGAGTAGCATTTCTTGTCTTGTCTGGGGAGTTAGATGCCACCTGAACAGCATTTCTTGTTTTGTGAGATAGATACCACCTGAGTAGCATTTTTTTTTCTTGTTTGGGGGGTTAGATACCACCTGAGAACCTTTTTTGTATGACTTTCCCTACAATTTGATAGAGTAGAAGGAACCATGAGACAATTCTGCCTCACCTTGTTCTGCAAAGCTGAAAGATGATCAAAAATGAATATTTTAAAAGTGTTCATTTGATGATGATATTACCGTGTAAACAGTGTGCCGATCACTCGATCAATAAGCAAAATGCTCATTCATCAGGTGAAGTGATCTTATTCATGGTACAATAGTTCTTGGTGTTGCTTTGTTGAGGACAGACAAGCACAACCTATACATACTGAGTGATCACAACCTATACATACTGAGTGATCTACTGCAGATCTAATACAGATCCCTCAGTGCGCAGCGTTTACCGTGGTCTGCCTGTGTAAACCACAGGACCACCCGTAAGTACATGTAAATATTAACCGATCAGCGGTCATTTAGTGCAGTCTGTCAGTCCATGCAATCAGATCCTAAGAGTTATTTTGGGATCTTCTCATTGGAGATGTCTGAAGACCAAGGACAACAGAAATTATATTGTGGTCTTCTTCGAATTGGGAAATAGAGGGCCATTTGTCTGGTGGCCTCAGTGTGTGGAGATGTTTGTAGGCCATAGATAACAGGCATAAAGCGAATCGTTCTTATTATCCATTTACAACAATTGTTGATGCTCGTGAATCCAAGCCTTGTGGATTACGTTGTGTGGTCAAGGAGCTCCGGAGAGGGGTGGAGGCGAAACAGTGCTAAGAAGGGAATTCACAATACTCTTTATGGACGGATGTTCTGATATTAAGAATCTAATTTAGAGAGGTGAATTTAATTTATAAACTGTTTGTACACACAAACATAAGAAGTCCGGTGTTATGATCCGGTGACCGTGGAGCAGCATGAAAACGTTCACTGGAGTAGGTGCTCACTATACTGACCGCAAATCCTGATCTTAACACCGCAACTAGAAGTAGCCGTGGAGTGTACCTAACGAATCCTAGACACCTCGTCACAGCCGGAGAACTAAATACCCCTAAAGATGGAAATAGGAAAACTATCTTGCCTCAGAGCAGAACCCCAAAGGATAGACAGCCCCCCACAAATATTGCTGGTGAGCCGGAGAGGAAAAAACATACACAGGCAGAAAAACAGGATTTAGCACAAGAGGCCACTCTAGCTAAAATAGGACAGGATAGGACAGAGTTCTGTGCGGTCAGTATTAAAACCCTTCAAAAAATATCCACTGCAGTATATACAAAAACTTCCTCCATCTAACTAAAGATGTGGGAGCGTATATCTGCAACTCCAGCGAATCCTACATTCAGAGCAGGAATACAATCAAAAAACAAGCACACAGCCTGTGTGCCACAGAAAAAGAAACAGACACTTATCTTTGCTGAAATGGCAGCCAAGCAGGAGAAGCCAGACAGAGATCCATCATGTTCCAAAAAACATTGACAACTGGCAAGGACTAATGAGTCCTGCAAGCCTAAATACCCCAGTCAGAACTGCAATTAGCAGATACACCTGTCCAAGACTGCAGCCCAGGAACAACTGCATTACCATCTACTACCACCAGAGGGAGCTCAAAAGCAGAATTCACAACAGTACCCCCCCTTGAGGAGGGGTCACCGAACCCTCACCAGAGCCCCCAGGTCGATCAGGATGAGCCAGATGAAAGGCACGAACCAAATCAGCAGCATGGACATCAGAGGCAAAAACCCAAGAATTATCCTCCTGGCCATAACCCTTCCATTTGACAAGGTACTGAAGCTTCCGCCTCGAAAAACGGGAATCCAAAATCTTCTCAACAACATATTCCAACTCCCCATCAACCAACACAGGGGCCGGAGGATCAACAGAGGGAACAACGGGCTCCACATATTTCCGCAATAAAGATCTATGGAAGACTTTATGGATAGCAAAAGAGGCCGGAAGCGCCAGGCGAAAAGACACCGGATTAATAATCTCAGAAATCCTATAAGGACCAGTAAACCGAGGCTTAAACTTAGGAGAAGAAACATTCATAGGAACATGACGGGAAGACAACCAGACCAGATCCCCAACCCGAAGCTGGGAACCAACACACCGACGACGATTAGCAAAACGTTGAGCCTCCTCCTGAGACAACACCAAATTGTCCACCACATGAGCCCAAATCTGCTGCAACCTGTCAACCACAGAATCCACACCAGGACAGTCAGAAGGCTCAACCTGCCCAGAAGAAAAACGAGGATGAAAACCAAAATTACAAAACAAAGACGAAACCAAGGTAGCTGAACTAGCCCGATTATTAAGGGCAAACTCGGCCAATGGCAAGAAAGCCACCCAATCATCCTGATCAGCAGACACAAAGCATCTCAAATACGTCTCCAAAGTCTGATTAGTTCGCTCAGTCTGACCATTTGTCTGAGGATGGAACGCAGAAGAAAAAGACAAATCAATGCCCAGCCTAGCACAAAAGGCCCGCCAAAACCTAGAAACAAACTGGGAACCTCTGTCGGACACAATATTCTCCGGAATACCATGCAAACGGACCACATGCTGAAAAAACAACGGAACCAAATCCGAAGAGGAAGGCAATTTAGGCAAAGGCACCAAATGAACCATCTTAGAGAACCGGTCACAAACAACCCAGATAGCCGACATCCTCTGGGAAACCGGAAGATCGGAAATAAAATCCATAGAAATATGCGTCCAGGGCCTCTCAGGGGCCGGCAATGGCAAAAGCAACCCACGGGAACAACAAGGCTTGGCCTGCGCACAAGTCCCACAGGACTGCACAAAAGAACGCACATTGTTATGATCCGGTGGTTCGGACAAATAATGGACCTGATAGTTACTGATAATAAGGACGAGCTCTGGGACGTGGGAACTCTGCTGACCGCAATCCCTAAACCTATCAAAACACACTAGAAATAGCCGTGGATTGCGCCTAACGCTCCCTATGCAACTCGGCACAGCCTAAGAAACTAGCTAGCCCTGAAGATAGAAAAATAAAGCCTACCTTACCTCAGAGAAATTCCCCAAAGGAAAAGGCAGCCCCCCACATATAATGACTGTGAGTAAAGATGAAAATACAAACACAGAGATGAAATAGATTTAGCAAAGTGAGGCCCGACTTACTGAACAGACCGAGGATAGAAAAGGTTACTTTGCGGTCAGCACAAAAAACTACAAAAGACCACGCAGAGAGTGCAGGGAAAAAATACTTTCCGCACCGACTCACGGTGCGGGAGGCGCCCCTCTGCGTCCCAGAGCTTCCAGCAAGCAAGGCAATATTGACAAAAGCAAGCTGGACAGAAGAAATAGCAAACAAGCAAAATAGCACAGAGGAACTTAGCGTCTGCTGGAGCAACAGGAACTCAGAACGATCCAGGAGCGAACTAGAGCCATAGTACAACATTGACAGCTGGCATGGGGCAAAGATCTAAGTGGAGTTAAATAGAGCAGCCCACTAACGAATTAGCCTCGTCACCTGTGGAATGAAACTCAGAAACACCCACAGGCACCAGAGAAAGTCCATGGACAGAACCAGCCGAAGTACCATTCATGACCACAGGAGGGAGCCTGACAACAGAATTCACAACAGCACATCACACGACAAAGAAGGCAACCAAAAGGACCTACCAACCAAGTCTCTGGTTCCAAAAATGCCAGGATGACCAGCCAACACGGAACAGTGCACCTCAGAAATCACTCTACTAGTCCATCTGTCAGGAACAAACAATTTCCCCACAGGACAGCGGTCAGGTTTATCAGCTTGAAATTCCTGAAGAACCTTTCGCAAATCAGGGGAAATGGCAGAAAGGACCACCCCTTCTTTCAAAATACCGACCGGTTCTAAGACCTCAGGAGAATCAGGCAAAAAACTCCTAGAGAGGGCATCAGCCTTAATGTTCTTAGAACCCGGAAGGTACGAGACCACAAAATCAAAACGGGACAAAAACAAGGACCATCGAGCATGTCTAGGATTCAGCCGTTTAGCAGACTCGAGGTAAATCAAATTCTTATGATCAGTCAAGACCACAATACGGTGCTTAGCTCCCTCAAGCCAATGTCGCCACTCCTCAAACGCCCACTTCATAGCCAACAACTCCCGATTGCTGACATCATAATTGCATTCAGCAGGCGAAAACTTACGGGAAAAGAAGGCACATGGTTTGATTAAGGAACCAACAGGATCCCTCTGAGACAAAACGGCCCCTGCCCCAATCTCAGAAGTGTCAACCTCAACCTGAAACAGAAGAGAAACATCCGGTTGGCGCAACACTGGAGCAGAAGTAAATCGACGTTTAAGCTCCTGAAAGGCAGAGACAGCCGCAGAGGACCAATTCGCCACATCCGCGCCTTTCTTCGTCAAATCGGTCAAGGGTTTAACCACGCTGGAAAAATTAGCAATGAAACGGCGATAAAAATTTGCAAAACCCAAAAATTTCGGAAGGCTCTTTACAGATGTGGGCTGAATCCAATCATGAATGTCCTGAACCTTAACCGGATCCATCTCTATAGATGAGGGAGAAAAAATAAAGCCCAAAAAAGAGACCTTCTGCACCCCAAAGAGACACTTAGACCCTTTCACAAACAGGGCATTGTCACGAAGGATCTGAAACACCATCCTGACCTGTTCCACATGAGACTCCCAATCATCGGAAAAAATCAAAATATCGTCCAAATATACAATCAAGAACTTATCAATATAAGTCCGGAAGATATCATGCATGGAAGACTGAAAAACAGATGGAGCATTAGTGAGCCCGAATGGCATCACAAGGTATTCAAAATGGCCTTCGGGCGTGTTAAACGCAGTTTTCCATTCATCACCCTGCTTAATACGAACAAGATTATATGCCCCCCGAAGGTCAATCTTCGTAAACCAACTAGCTCCCTTAATCCTAGCAAAAAAATCGGTAAGCAAAGGCAAAGGATATTGAAACTTGACCATGATTTTATTCAAGAGGCGATAATCAATACAGGGTCTCAAGGAACCATCTTTTTTAGCAACAAAAAAGAACCCCGCTCCCAACGGTGAAGAAGATGGCCGAATATGCCCTTTCTCCAAAGACTCCTTAATATAGCTCCGCATGGCGGTATGTTTAGGCACAGACAGGTTGAAAAGTTGACCCTTAGGAAACTTACAGTCTGGAATCAACTCAATAGCACAATCGCAGGAATGGAAGGAAACTGGACTTGGGCTCATCGAATACATCCTGAAAATCAGACAAAAACTCTGGAATTTCAGAAGAGGAAGAAGAGGAGATTGACATCAAAGGAACATCATTATGAACCCCCTGACAACCCCAACTAGTCACAGACATGGACTTCCAATCCAACACAGGATTATGTACCTGCAACCACGGAAAACCCAGCACGATAGCATCATGCAAATTATGCAACACCAGAAATCGACAATCTTCCTGATGGGCTGGCGCCATGCGCATGGTCACCTGTGTCCAAAACTGGGGCTTATTTTTAGCCAAGGGTGTAGCATCAATGCCCCTTAAAGGAATAGGGTTCTGCAAAGGCTGCAAGGAAAAACCACAACGCCTGGCAAACCCAAAGTGCATTAAGTTCAAGGCAGCGCCTGAATCCACAAACGCCATGACAGAAAATGATGACAATGAGCAGATCAAGGACACAGATAACAGAAATTTAGGTTGTACAGTGCTGATGGTAAATGAACTAGCGATCCTCTTTGTCCGCTTAGGGCAGACTGAAATGACATGAAAAGCATCCCCACAATAGTAACACAACCTATTCTGACGTCTGAAACCTTGTCGTTCCGTTCTAGACAGAATCCTATCACACTGCATTGGCTCAGAAATCTGCTCTGAGGACAACGCCACAGTGCGCACAGTTCTGTGCTCCTGCAAGCGCCGGTCAATCTGAATGGCCAGAGACATAGAATCACTCAGACCAGAAGGCGTGGGAAACCCCACCATGACATCTTTAACGGATTCAGAAAGACCCCTTCTGAAAATTGCCACCAAAGCATCATTATTCCATTTAGTCAACACAGACCAGTTTCTGAATTTCTGACAATACAATTCTGCCGCCTCTTGACCCTGAGACAGGGCCAACAAGGTCTTCTCAGCTTGATCCACAGAATTAGGTTCATCATATAATAATCCCAAAGCCTGAAAAAAGGAGTCTATATTCAACAAAGCCGGATTCCCAGATTCCAGGGAAAACGCCCAATCCTGTGGGTCGCCACGCAGCGGGGAGATTACGATCTTTACCCGCTGAATGGAATCACCGGAGGATCGAGGTCTCAGAGCAAAAAACTGTTTACAGTTGTTTTTAAAACTCAAAAATTTGGACCTGTCACCAGAAAACAAATCAGGAGTAGGAATCTTCAGTTCTAAAGCAGGAGTCTGAACAATATAATCTGAAATACCCTGTACCCTAGCAGCAAGCTGGTCTACACGAGAAGCTATTTCCTGAACATTCATGCTAGCCCAAAGCTCCTCAGCCACGCAGAGATTAAGAGGAAGGAGAATACAATGCAGACTGAAGAAAAAAAAATGGCTCAACACCTTTCTTCCCTTCTTCTGAGAGGCATTTAACTCATTATGGGCCAGTTGTACTATTATGATCCGGTGACCGTGGAGCAGCATGAAAACGTTCACTGGAGTAGGTGGTAACTATACTGACCGCAAATCCTGATCTTAACACTGCCACTAGAAGTAGCCGTGGAGTGTACCTAACGAATCCTAGACACCTCGTCACAGCCTGAGGACTAAATACCCCTAAAGATGGAAATAGGAAAACTATCTTGCCTCAGAGCAGAACCCCAAAGGATAGACAGCCCCTCACAAATATTGGCGGTGAGTCAGAGAGGAAAAAACATACACAGGCAGAAAAACAGGATTTAGCACAAGAGGCCACTCTAGCTAAAATAGGACAGGATAGGTCAGAGTTCTGTGCGGTCAGTATTAAAACCCTTCAAAAAATATCCACAGCAGAATATACAAAAACTTCCTCCATCTAACTAAAGATGTGGGAGCGTATATCTGCAACTCCAGCGAATACTACATTCAGAGCAGGAATACAATCAAAAAACAAGCACACAGCCTGTGTGCCACAGAAAAAGAAACAGACACTTATCTTTGCTGAAATGGCAGCCAAGCAGGAGAAGCCAGACAGAGATCTGTTATGGTCTGGTGATTATGGAGCGACATGAGACTAGCTCTGAGCAGGTGGTATCTATACTGACCGCAGACCCTAAGCTCAACACACAACTAGAAGCAGCCGTGGATTGCTCCTAATGCTCCCTATGCAACTCGTCACAGCCTAAGAGCTAGCTACCCCTAAAGATAGAAGCAGGAAAACTATCTTGCCTCAGACAAAATCCCCAAAGGAAAGACAGCTCCCCACATGTAATGACTGTGAGTGGAGAAGGAAATGACATACGTAGTATGAAACAAGATTGAGCACAGGAGGCCACTTCTAGCTAGATAGGAAAGTACAGAAAAGAGCTCTGTGCGGTAAGTAGAAAGAAACTAGAAAAAGTCCACCGCAGAGAAATGCAAAAATCTCCACACCTAACTAAAGGTGTGGAGGGCAAACTCTGCTGCCCAGAGCTTCCAGTTTAGCTAAAAAGATCCATACTGATAAACTGGACAAATGAGCAAAATCAAGACAGTACAAAATAACAAGTCCACAATCAGTGAACTGCAAATGACATGGAAGGACTTAGCTTTGCAGAACTTGGTCAGAGTGTCAGGAAAGTCCAAAGAGCAATGACTCCAGGCAGAGACAATTGACAACTGGCATTGATTGATGGCTAAGGCCAGACTAATATAGCCGAGCCCAAAAGACAATGAAAGGAAAAAACTGAGAAGCTAAATCCAAGAAGCAGCAATACCACTAAAGACCACAGGAGGAGCCCAAGAGCAGAACTCACAAAAATACTACTTACAACCAAGAACGGAATTCACAACAGAGATCCATCATGTTCCAAAAAACATTGACAACTGGCAAGGACTAATGAGTCCTGCAAGCCTAAATACCCCAGTCAGAACTGCAATTAGCAGATACACCTGTCCAAGACTGCAGCCCAGGAACAACTGCATTACCATCTACTACCACCAGAGGGAGCTCAAAAGCAGAATTCACAACAGTCCGGGATTACATGTCTTCATCTTAGAACCAAATTGCCCCCGGTATACAGTCGTGGCTAAAAGTGTTGACACCCTTGAAATTGTTCCAGAATATGAAGAATTTCTCCCAGACAATTTTTCCAAGTCCACATGTCTTGTTATACACAGGTTCATTTTCTTTGTGTTTACTGAAACAATAATTTAAAAAAAAAACTGACAAAAAAGGCAAATTATACACAATTTCAAATCAATTTCAAACAATGGGACGGACAACATGATTGGCACCCTTAACCTAATATTTGGATGGTGAGGGGTTGAGTTACTCAGAAGTAGACATAGGAACGCTTCTTGGGTAAGTCACCTGCTGGTTTATTAAGGGAAAGCATAAACCGCAGCAGGGTTCAGCAAAATAAACGTGGCCTTTCTGGCGTAACGGCAAAACAAAAGATAAATCATAACAATTCCTGATATCTGAGGGGTTCTCCTGCTCAGACCATCAAATGTCTTCTGCTCCTCCTGGAGCCACCTCTGGAGACTCTCCTCTCCAAACACAATACGAAAAAAAAACAGTGTCTCCACATTTATCTTCCTAGCCACACCTTGGAGGAGGAGATATGGTGAGTAGGCGTCCTGCCCATCTTTTATCTACCCCTTATCATGGGTGGTTACCCCCTTCAGCACAGTTTTTGAACTCTACCATTGCTTTCAACCAAGACAAATGCGTTCACTGGGAGATGTCACTGTACCCCAATACCCCTTGGAAGAGACGTAGAGGTGAGAGGGCCTCTTGAAAACAATGTTCCCATTATTAGGAAGTTTGTCTCCCATAGTGTTTTCCTATGCAGTGAATTGACTCTTTTTAATCTTTTTGTGCTAAGGCTCATAGTGTACTTTCTATTTTGGTAAGACTTTAGGTAACTTACGGGCAAATAGCGAAAACAATTGAGGGAATTTTAGAAATTGGTAGAAAGTCTAAGTTTTTATCAATCGGCTCTTTCCCATCATATTCAGTCAGTTCTTTTTTTGTGTTAACACTTTAGCACCTTTGGGCAACAAAAGCCTAATTTAGAAAGAGGGCTCATGCATTGGTGGTATAGTGGTGAGCATAGCTGCTTCCCAAGCAGCTGACCCGGATTCGATTCCCGGCCAATGCAATAATTAAGTGTTTTGGGAGTTTTTAAATCGTCATACTTTTTTTGCTAACCATTTTGTAGTGTTATTGCAGAAAATGTAAAAAAATGCTGTCATAAGCTTTGGCGATATAGGGGTGAGCATAGATGTCTTCCAAGCAGTTGACTCGAGTTTGATTTCGGGCCAACGCATGGCTTCTTTCCACCATTGGTGTTGTGTTTACTCTCTTTTAATGTTTTGTGTTAAGGCTCATGCTCTACTTTCTTCTTACAGTTTAGCAACCACGGAAAGGAGAAAGAAATGAAGAGAATCGTTCTTATCTCTTTTCAACTTTCTCATCTAAACAATTTGCTGCTCATCAGTTGTTGCTAAAAACTTAGTAGGGTTAGTCCGCAATACAAAAGCAATGCCATGGTAAGCATTGGTGTTGTGCTGGTTGGTGTGGTTGCTTTTCGAACAATAGGCCATAGTTTAATTCTATAACCGCTCAATGTATTTAGCTTTTAGTGGTGTTTTTAATCTTTCTACCTTTTTTGTTAAGGCTTATGCTGTGATTTTTTTTGGTAACACTTTAGATACCTTAATGGGCAAAAAATACAACATAATTGAGAGCATTTGTAGACAGAGGTGGAAAAGCAACAAATGTATTCAAAAAAGCTCATCTCCCCTTAATTTCAACTTTTGCTCTCAAATGTCTCTTTAAAAACATATGCTGCTGCTATTCTTTCCTTGGTAACAACTTAGCAGTGTTAGTGCTCGAAATGCAAAAAATTGGCAGAGGTTTTTAGCAGTCATTTTGTGGTGGTTTTGACTCTTTTTAATCTTTTTGTGCTAAGGCTCATAGTGTACTTTCTATTTTGGTAAGACTTTAGGTAACTTACGGGCAAATAGCGAAAACAATTGAGAGAATTTTAGAAATTGGTAGGAAGGCTACGCAGCTGGTTCTAAAGAGTTAATTTATGAGTTTTGGAGAACACCTTGCCTTTTTGAATACTTTTTTTATCAATCGACTCTTTCCCATCATATTCAGTCCATTCTTTTTTTGTGTTAACACTTTCGCACCTTTGGGCAACAAAAGCCAAGTTTGGAAAGAGGGCTCATGCATTGGTGGTATACTGGTGAGCATAGCTGCTTCCCAAGCTGTTGACCCGGGTTCGATTCCCGGCCAATGCAATAATGAAGGATTTGTTTTTTTTTTATATCATCATACTTTTTTTGCTAACCATTTTGTAGTGTTATTGCAGAAAATGTGAAAAAAATGCTGTCATAAGCATTGGCGGTATAGTGGTGAGTAGGGTTGAGCGAAACGGGTCGAACATTTTCAAAAGTCGCCGACTTTTGGCTAAGTCGGGGTTTCATGAAACCCGATCCGACCCCTGTGCGGGGTCGGCCATGCGGTACGCGACTTTCGCGCCAAAGTCGCGTTTCAATGACGCGAAAAGCGCCATTTCTCAGCCAATGAAGGTAAACGCAGAGTGTGGGCAGCGTGATGACATAGGTCCTGGTCCCCACCATCTTAGAGAAGGGCATTGCAGTGATTGGCTTGCTGTCTGCGACGTCACAGGGGCTATAAAGAGGCGTTCCCGCCGACCGCCATCTTACTGCTGCTGATCTGAGCTTAGGGAGAGGTTGCTGCCGCTTTGTCAGAAGCAGGGATAGCGTTAGGCAGGGTCCATTAACCACAAAACCGCTTGTGCTGCAGCGATTTGCACTGTCCAACACCACCCTCGGTGTGCAGGGACAGTGGAATTTTTTTTTTTTTTTTTTTTCCCCTCAGCGCTGTAGCTCATTGGGCTGCCCTAGAAGGCTCCCTGATAGCTGCATTGCTGTGTGTACGCCGCTGTGCAAACCAACTGCTTTTTTCAAAGCACAAATCCTCTTGTTCCTTCCTTTCTGCACAGCTATCTTTTTTGTTTGTCCACACTTTTTATTTCATTTGTGCATCAGTCCACTCCTTATTGCTGCCTGCCATACCTGGCTGAGATTACTGCAGGCAGGGAGATAGTAGCTGCCTGCCATACCTGGCTGAGATTACTGCAGGCAGGGAGATAGTAATTGTAGGACATTCCCTGTTTTTTTTTTTTTTTTTTTTTTGGTGGGAGATTAAGATTGGCAATTTGGCATTTCTGCTAGAGTGCCATCCCTGTGTGTGCCATCTCTCTCACATAGTGGGCCATAGAAAGCCTTTTCATTTTTCTGTATTTTTTTTTGTGGGGTGTATAAATTCTCCCTGATAAAAATACAGTGGGAGATTAATATTGGCCTTTGGGCTTGTGTGCCAGTCCTGAGTGTGCCATCTCTCTCACAAATAGTGGGCCATAGAAAGCCTATTTTATTTTTTTTTGGGTTTTATAAATTCTCCCTGAAAAAAAGGGAGATTAATATTGGCCTCTGGGCTTCTGTGCCAGTCCTGAGCGTGCCATCTGTGCCAGTCCTGAGCGTGCCATCTCTCTCACAAATAGTGGGCCATAGAAAGCCTATTTAAATATTTTTTTGGTTTTATAAATTCTCCCAGAAAAAAAGGGAGATTAATATTGGCCTCTGGGCTTCTGTGCCAGTCCTGAGCGTGCCATCTGTGCCAGTCCTGAGCGTCCCATCTCTCTCACAAATAGTGGGCCATAGAAAGCCTATTTTATTTTTTTTTTGGGTTTCAGAAATTCTCCCTGGAAAAAAAAAGGGAGATTAATATTGCCCTTTGGGCTTGTGTGCCAGTACTAAGCGTTCCATCTCTCTCTCTCTCTCAGTCAGTGGGCCATAGAACGCATATTTTTGGTTTTATTTGTTTTCTAAATTCTCCCTGAAAAAATCATTTTATTTTATTTGGTTTCTAAATTCTTCCTGATAAAATCATATTTTTTTTATTATTTTTATTTCTAAAGTCTCCCTGAAAAAAAAAAAAAAAAAAAACAACCAAAAAAACAGTGGGAGATTAATATTGGCCTTTCTGCTTGTGTGCCAGTCTTGACTCCTGGGTGTGCCATCTCTCTCTCTCTCTCTCTCTCTCTCTCTCTCTCTCTCTCTCTCTCCAATTGTGGTCCATAGAAAGCCTATATTTTTTTTCCTTGATTTGGGTTCTAAAATCTACCAGAGAAAATAACTACATCAATCATTGGTAGAAAAATATTGGCCTCTGGGTTTGTGTGCCACTCCTGACTCCTGTGTGCGTCATCTCTCAGTCAGTGGGCCATAGAACGCCTATTTTTGGTTTTATTTGTTTTCTAAATTCTCCCTGAAAAAATTATTTTATTTTATTTGGTTTCTAAATTCTTCCTGATAAAATCATATTTTTTTTATTATTTTTTTTTCTAAAGTCTCCCTGAAAAAAAAAAAAAAAAACAGTGGGAGATTAATATTGGCCTTTCTGCTTGTGTGCCAGTCTTGACTCCTGGGTGCGTCATCTCTCAGTCAGTGGGCCATAGAACGCCTATTTTTGGTTTTATTTGTTTTCTAAATTCTCCCTGAAAAAATCATTTTATTTTATTTGGTTTCTAAATTCTTCCTGATAAAATCATATTTTTTTTATTATTTTTTTTTCTAAAGTCTCCCTGAAAAAAAAAAAAAAAAAACAACCAAAAAAAACAGTGGGAGATTAATATTGGCCTTTCTGCTTGTGTGCCAGTCTTGACTCCTGGGTGCGTCATCTCTCAGTCAGTGGGCCATAGAACGCCTATTTTTGGTTTTATTTGTTTTCTAAATTCTCCCTGAAAAAATCATTTTATTTT
Source organism: Ranitomeya imitator (assembly GCF_032444005.1). Lineage (NCBI taxonomy): Eukaryota > Metazoa > Chordata > Amphibia > Anura > Dendrobatidae > Ranitomeya > Ranitomeya imitator. The sequence continues at coordinate 705,783,088 of NC_091286.1, forward strand.
ATTTGGTTTCTAAATTCTTCCTGATAAAATCATATTTTTTTTATTATTTTTTTTTCTAAAGTCTCCCTGAAAAAAAAAAAAAAAAAAACAACCAAAAAAAACAGTGGGAGATTAATATTGGCCTTTCTGCTTGTGTGCCAGTCTTGACTCCTGGGTGCGTCATCTCTCAGTCAGTGGGCCATAGAACGCCTATTTTTGGTTTTATTTGTTTTATAAATTCTCCCTGAAAAAATCATTTTATTTTATTTGGTTTCTAAATTCTTCCTGATAAAATCATATTTTTTTTATTATTTTTTTTTCTAAAGTCTCCCTGAAAAAAAAAAAAAAAAAACAACCAAAAAAAACAGTGGGAGATTAATATTGGCCTTTCTGCTTGTGTGCCAGTCTTGACTCCTGGGTGCGTCATCTCTCAGTCAGTGGGCCATAGAACGCCTATTTTTGGTTTTATTTGTTTTCTAAATTCTCCCTGAAAAAATCATTTTATTTTATTTGGTTTCTAAATTCTTCCTGATAAAATCATATTTTTTTTATTATTTTTTTTTCTAAAGTCTCCCTGAAAAAAAAAAAAAAAAAAACAACCAAAAAAAACAGTGGGAGATTAATATTGGCCTTTCTGCTTGTGTGCCAGTCTTGACTCCTGGGTGCGTCATCTCTCAGTCAGTGGGCCATAGAACGCCTATTTTTGGTTTTATTTGTTTTCTAAATTCTCCCTGAAAAAATCATTTTATTTTATTTGGTTTCTAAATTCTTCCTGATAAAATCATATTTTTTTTATTATTTTTTTTTCTAAAGTCTCCCTGAAAAAAAAAAAAAAAAAAACAACCAAAAAAAACAGTGGGAGATTAATATTGGCCTTTCTGCTTGTGTGCCAGTCTTGACTCCTGGGTGTGCCATCTCTCTCTCTCTCTCTCTCCAATTGTGGTCCATAGAAAGCCTACATTTTTTTTCCTTGATTTGGGTTCCAAAATCTACCAGAGAAAATAACTCCATCAATCATTGGTAGAAAAATATTGGCCTCTGGGCTTGTGTGCCACTCCTGATTCCTGTGTGCGTCATCTCTCACTCAGTGGCCCATAGAAAGCATATAGTTTGTTACATTTGTTTTCTAAATTCTCCCTGCAAAAATCTATTTTTTTTTTTTTGGGGGGTTTCTAAAGTGTTCCTGAAAAAAATAAAAATAAAAAAAAAATAATAGTGTGACATTAATATTAACATTTGTGCTTCAGTGACAGTCCTGCGTGTGGGGCATCTCTCTAATTTGCAGCCACCAAAAAAAGAGTGTGTAACATTGGGCCTGATTTTCGCTGTGGTCTCACCAACCTGTAAAGGGGTAGCTAAATCATACAGAAGTTATAGCTCACCGTGTAAGTTGTGTGACTGCAACAAATAACGTTAGTTTGGTTACGTTTTTAAAACAATGAGGAAGTCTAGTGGAAGAGGTCGTGGCCGGGGGCGTTCATTGTCAGCTGGTAATGAGGGTAGTGGTAGTGGTGGAGCATCAGGTGGTCGTGGGGGAAAAAATATTGCACCTAAGTCTGGAGCTGTGGAGCCAGGTTCGTCGTCCGGCTACACAAGGCCTCGAACGCTCCCTTTTCTGGGATTAGGAAAACCGCTTTTAAAGCCGGAGCAGCAAGAGCAAGTTTTGGCTTATCTTGCTGACTCAGCCTCTAGCTCTTTTGCCTCATCTCGTGAAACTGGTAAAAGTAAAAGCAGCGCGTCGTTAGTGGATGTTCACGGTCAGGGACAAGTCACTTCCTTGTCCTCTTCAGCAAAAACAACAACAGAGAAGAATGCAGCAGGCGACACAACGGGTTACTCCATGGAGCTCTTTACACATACCGTCCCTGGCTTAGAAAGTGAAGCAGTTAACAGTCCATGCCCATTACAAATTGAATCTGACATGGAGTGCACTGACGCACAGCCACAGCCAGACTACTATGCTGGTCCTTTGACTCAGACCACAACATTGCCCTCGCAGGGTGCTGATCAAGAATCAGACCCTGATGAGACTATGTTGCCCCATCACGAACGCTATACCACCGAACGACACGGTGACACAGACGAAGTTGCGCAGGAGGTACAAGAAGAGTTATTAGATGACCCAGTTCTTGACCCCGATTGGCAGCCATTGGGGGAACAGGGTGCAGGCGGCAGCAGTTCTGAAGCAGAGGAGGAGGAGGGGCCGCAGCAGGCATCAACATCGCCACAGGTTCCATCTGCCGGGCCCGTATCTTGCCCAAAACGCGTGGCAAAGCCAAAACCTGGTGGAGGACAGCGTGGCCATCCGGTTAAAGCTCAGTCTGCAATGCCTGAAAAGGTATCCGATGCTAGAAAGAGTGCAGTCTGGCATTTTTTTAAACAACATCCAATTGATCAGCGCAAAGTCATCTGTCAAAAATGTTCTACTTCCTTAAGCAGAGGTCAGAATCTGAAAAGTCTCAATACTAGTTGCATGCATAGACATTTAACCACCATGCATTTGAAAGCTTGGACTAACTACCAAACGTCCCTTAAGGTTGTTGCACCCTCGGCCAATGAAGCTAGTCATCAACGCAACATCCCTTCCGGCAGTGTAGGACCACCATTTAGCGCACCACCTGCTGTATCTGTGCAGGTATCTTTGCCAGGCCAAAGCAGTCAGGGTCAGGGAATCACCAGTTTCGTAGTAGGAAACACTGCATCTAGGGCACCGGCGGCAACAATACCATCTCCCACCGTCTCTCAGTCTGCCATGTCCACCGGCACCCCCGCTAGTTCCACGATCTCCAGCTCTCCAGTCCAGCTCACCCTACATGAGACTATGGTTAGAAAAAGGAAATACTTAGCCTCGCATCCGCGTACACAGGGTTTGAACGCCCACATAGCTAGACTAATCTCGTTAGAGATGATGCCCTACCGGTTAGTTGAAAGCGAAGCTTTCAAAGACCTGATGGACTACGCTGTACCACGCTACGAGCTACCCAGTCGACACTTTTTTTCCAGAAAAGCCATCCCAGCCCTCCACCAGCATGTTAAAGAGCGCATCGTCCATGCACTCAGGCAATCTGTGAGCACAAAGGTGCACCTGACAACAGATGCATGGACCAGTAGGCATGGCCAGGGACGTTACGTGTCCATCACGGCACACTGGGTAAATGTGGTGGATTCAGGGTCCACAGGGGACAGCAAGTTTGGGACAGTTCTGCCTAGCCCACGGTCTAGTAAACAGTTGTCTGTAGCCGTTCGCACCCCCTCCTCCTCCTCCTCCTCGTCCTCCTGCAGAAGCAAGAGCTCGTCCACAGACCGCAGTCGCACAAACACTCCATCCGCACCTGCCACTGTTGCACACCAGGTCTCCCATTATGGGGCAGCTACTGGCATACGTCAGCAGGCTGTATTGGCTATGAAGTGTTTGGGCGACAATAGACACACCGCGGAAGTTCTGTCCGAGTTCTTGCAGCAAGAAACGCAGTCGTGGCTGGGCACTGTAGATCTTGAGGCAGGCAAGGTAGTGAGTGATAACGGAAGGAATTTCATGGCTGCCATCTCCCTTTCCCAACTGAAACACATTCCTTGCCTGGCTCACACCTTAAACCTGGTGGTGCAGTGCTTCCTGAAAAGTTATCCGGGGTTATCCGACCTGCTCCTCAAAGTGCGTGGACTTTGCGCACATATCCGCCGTTCGCCTGTACACTCCAGCCGTATGCAGACCTATCAGCGTTCTTTGAACCTTCCCCAGCATCGCCTAATCATAGACGTTGCAACAAGGTGGAACTCAACACTGCACATGCTTCAGAGACTGTGCGAACAGAGGCGGGCTGTTATGTTTTTGTGGGAGGATACACATACACGGGCAGGCAGTAGGATGGCAGACATGGAGTTGTCAGGTGTGCAGTGGTCGAAGATTCAAGACATGTGTCAAGTCCTTCAGTGTTTTGAGGAATGCACACGGCTGGTTAGTGCAGACAACGCCATAATAAGCATGAGCATCCCCCTAATGCGTCTGCTGATGCAAAGTTTGACGCACATAAAGGATCAGGCGTCTGCACCAGAGGAAGAGGAAAGCCTTGATGACAGTCAGCGATTGTCTGGTCAGGGCAGTGTACATGACGAGGTACCGGGCGAAGAGGAGGTGGAGGATGAGGAGGATGATGGGGATGAGTATATTTTTAATGAGGAAGCTTTCCCGGGGGCACGGGAAATTGGTGGCGTGGCAAGGCCGGGTTCTGGTTTTTTGAGGGACACAAGTGACGTAGATTTGCCTGCAACTGCCCCTCAACCAAGCACAACCGCAGATTTGACAACGGGAACTTTGGCCCACATGGCGGATTATGCCTTGCGTATCCTCAAAAGGGACACACGCATTACAAAAATGATGAACGATGACGATTACTGGTTGGCCTGCCTCCTTGATCCTCGCTATAAAGGCAAATTGCAAAATATTATGCCACATGAGAACTTGGAACTAATATTAGCAACAAAACAATCAACTCTTGTTGACCGTTTGCTTCTGGCATTCCCTGCACACAGCGCCCGTGATCGTTCTCACACGAGCTCCAGGGGCCAGCAGACCAGAGGTGTTAGAGGGGCAGAAATCAGAAGTGGCGTTGGACAGAGGGGTTTTCTGACCAGGTTGTGGAGTGATTTTTCTATGACCGCAGACAGGACAGGTACTGCAGCATCAATTCAAAGTGACAGGAGACAACATTTGTCCAGTATGGTTACAAACTATTTTTCATCCCTTATCGACGTTCTCCCTCAACCGTCATTCCCATTTGATTACTGGGCATCCAAATTAGACACCTGGCCAGAATTGGCAGAATATGCATTGCAGGAGCTTGCTTGCCCGGCAGCTAGTGTCCTATCAGAAAGAGTATTCAGTGCTGCAGGTTCAATACTAACAGAAAAAAGGACTCGTCTGGCTACCCAAAATGTAGATGATCTAACCTTCATTAAAATGAACCACAACTGGATTTCAAAATCTTTTGCCCCACCCTGCCCGGCTGACACCTAGCTTTCCTATGAAAAGGTCTTGCCTGTGGACTATTCTGAATGACTTTTCCAATCTCGTAATTTTCTTCACCTGATTGTCCAGCATACGACATGTTTCCACCTCACGAAATGGCCAAACTCCCCACACGGGGCCGTGCTATCGCCACTTTGCGCTTGGACCCTTGAGAGTGCTGTTTGTCTGAAGAGGTGGGTGTGGCCGCTTTTGGTCGACGGCACTGCCACTGGGTCCCTCATAGTACAATAAAGTGTCTCTGGCGGTGGTGGTGCGCACCCAACGTCAGACACACCGTTGTAATATGAGGGGCCCTGTGCCTGTACCGCCGGCCACAAGACAGTTCCCCCCCCCAGCTCAAACAGTGCTGTACCACTAGCAAAATTATCTCTCACAGCTTCACCAATGTGTAGTCTAGCCGCTGACATCCTTCAATGCCTGGCACTGACAATACCATTGTTTTGACATTTTTGTTATGTTAGGCCTTCGAAGCCTGTCTGCGGTCCCTTCTTTCTACAACTACTACACTGACCAGGCCACTGCTGGCCGTGTTACCCTGGAACCAATTTAAAAGTGCCTACAGTCAGCCCAATTTTGTTATGTTAGGCCTTCGAAGACTGTCTGCCGTCACTCCTTCCACTAGACTTCCACTGACCATACACTGCTGCCCATGTACCCCTGGAACCAATTTAAAGTGCCTACAGCCAGCCCAATTTTGTTATGTTAGGCCTTCGAAGCCTGTCTGCGGTCACTCCTTCCACTAGACTTCCACTGACCAGACCACTGCTGCCCGTGTACCCCTGGAACCAATTTAAAAGTGCCTACAGCCATGTGTTATTATTTTAGGCCTTCGATGCCTGTCTGCGGTCACTCCTTCCACTAGACTTCCACTGACCAGACCACTGCTGCCCGTGTACCCCTGGAACCAATTTAAAAGTGCCTACAGCCAGCCCAAGTTTGTTATGTTAGGCCTTCGATGCCTGTCTGCGGTCCATTCTTTCAACTACTACTACACTGACCAGGTCACTGCTGCCCGTGTACCCCTGGAACCAATTTAAAATTGCCTACAGCCAGCCCAATTTTTTTATTTTAGGCCTTCGATGCCTGTCTGCGGTCCATTCTTTCAACTACTACTACACTGACCAGGTCACTGCTGCCCGTGTACCCCTGGAACCAATTTAAAATTGCCTACAGCCATGTGTTATTATTTTAGGCCTTCGATGCCTGTCTGCGGTCACTCCTTCCACTAGGCCTCCACTGACCACACCACTGCTGTCCGTGTACCCCTGGAACCAATTTAAAATTGCCTACAGCCATGTGTTATTATTTTAGGCCTTCGATGCCTGTCTGCGGTCACTCCTTCCACTAGGCCTCCACTGACCACACCACTGCTGTCCGTGTACCCCTGGAACCAATTTAAAATTGCCTACAGCCATGTGTTATTATTTTAGGCCTTCGATGCCTGTCTGCGGTCCATTCTTTCAACTACTACTACACTGACCAGGGCACTGCTGGCCGTGTACCCCTGGAACCAACATCAGAAAATATAAAAATAAGTATTTTGCTTATAAAAAAGAAAATACTGGTGAGATATCAAATGCAGACATTTTAACATTAAAAACAAACACACAACTCTAATCTGGTACAGTACTAAAAATGGCCACCAGCTACAATTACTTTCTCCTGCAAGTAGTTAACTGAAAGTTTTTTTAAATTGAAAACACACATATGGCATCCACCGAGTGTTGTCCTGTCGCGTCTTCTTTATATTATTGCCGAGAAGATGCAAAATAATGAAAATAATAAAATCATTAATTACCAAAATAATAGAGAAAGTCAACACCACATTGCAAATAAACATTCATTCCAAATAAAGAAGCAGGGCGCGTCCGAGGGTGAGTATATACCTAATAAGAATATAATCACCCTCGGACGCGCAATGCTTATTTCCAACAGCCTTCCTTCCTAAGAATCAGCCCTTCCGTCGTGTAGAGAGACGTTGTGTTACACTCCAAGGTGTTCCCCAGGTTGCCTTTCCTGAGCTTCGATCTTCCGGCTCTCGTTTAGTAGTTCTTGGAAACTACTCTGCATTAGGCCTTCAAATTGGGTATGGGGTGTAGAGAGATGGTGTGTTCCACTCCAAGGTGTTCCCCAGGTTGCCTTTCCTGAGCTTCGATCTTCCGGCTCTCGTTTAGTAGTTGTTGGAAACTACGCTGCATTAGGCCTTCAAATTGGGTATGGGGTGTAGCGAGAGGGTGTGTTACACTCCAAGGTGTTCCCCAGGTTGCCTTTCCTGAGCTTCGATCTTCCGGCTCTCGTTTAGTAGTTCTTGGAAACTACACTGCATTAGGCCTTCAAATTGGGTATGGGGTGTAGAGAGAGGGTGTGTTACACTCCAAGGTGTTCCCCAGGTTGCCTTTCCTGAGCTTCGATCTTCCGGCTCTCGTTTAGTAGTTGTTGGAAACTACGCTGCATTAGGCCTTCAAATTGGGTATGGGGTGTAGCGAGAGGGTGTGTTACACTCCAAGGTGTTCCCCAGGTTGCCTTTCCTGAGCTTCGATCTTCCGGCTCTCGTTTAGTAGTTCTTGGAAACTACACTGCATTAGGCCTTCAAATTGGGTATGGGGTGTAGAGAGAGGGTGTGTTACACTCTAAGGTGTTCCCCAGGTTTCCTTGCCATTGCTTCGGTCTTCCGACTCTCGTTTAGTAGTTGTAGAAAAGTACACTGCATTAGGCCATACAAAATGGGTATGGGGTGGAGAGAGATGGTGTGTTACACTCCAAGGTGTTCCCCAGGTTGCCTTTCCTGAGCTTCTATCTTCAGGCTCTCATTAAATTGTGGTTAAATGGAACAACTGCATTTGGCGTACTAGTTGGTTTGGGGCCTACTATCGGTGTCTGCCACTCCTTGCTGTTCTCCTCCACTGAACAAAGCTGTGCCGCCTGTTTACTACGGTTGCCAATTTTGAACTGCATTTCGACTACTTACTGATTTGGCCCTACTCTCTGTGTCAGCCTCTCATTCCAGTTGTCCTCCACTGCAATGCCCCCTGGTTATTCCTGTGTTACCAATTTTGAACTGCATTTAGCCCACTTTCTTCTTTGGGCCTATATCTGTGTTTCCACTTCATCGTGCCCATTGCCCAGCCAGTGATAGATGAGTCTGCTGGTACATTGACCCATAACGCAACATTCCCCGTGCACGCTACACAACAACATTGTGACCCTGCTGAAAGTCAGGTTGCTCTTCCCGCATACCATACCACCTTACACGGGGACAAAGAGGAAGGTGCAGATGAAAGTGCAGGTTCCTTCATCAGGTGGGGGGAGGAATACTAGTTGGCGACGTCACTGGCACAGGGCCTCTCATAGTACGCAAAAGTGTTGCTGCCGGTGGGAGGCGCCCCCGCCGTGCAAACACACCGCTGTACTTTGAGGGGCCCTGTGCCAGTGCCAATGCCAACGAGTGGGCCCCCCCTGCTTGCTCAGGTTCACAGCACTTGCAAAGTTGAAATACTTACCTCTCCCTGCTCCACTGCCGTGACGTGGTCCAGATTTCCTGGGCCCACTAATTACTTGAACCAGCCCTACCCCCCACAACTTTAGCCAAATGACCCCCAATTTCAAATGCCTTCCAATTATTATAAGGTAAATTACGCTTGACAAGCTTCATTAAGAAGAATGGATGGTTTTGACATTAAAATGGCCACTCTAGGTGTTTTCCTGGCCCCCACTCACTGCCGACTATGCTGCCCCATTGACTTGCATTGGGTTTCGTGTTTCGGTCGATCCCGACTTTACGTCATAATCGGCCGATTTCACTCGACCCGACTTTGGACATAGTCGGGTTTCGCAAAACCCGGCTCGACTCTAAAAAGGTCAAGGTCGCTCAACTCTAGTGGTGAGCATATCTTCCTTCCAAGCAGTTGACTCGAGTTTGATTTCGGGCCAACGCATGGCTTCTTTTCACCATTGGTGTTGTGTTTACTCTCTTTTAACGTTTTGTGTTAAGGCTCATGCTCTACTTTCTTCTTACAGTTTAGCAACCACGGAAAGGAGAAAGAAATGAAGAGAATCGTTCTTATCTCTTTTCAACTTTCTCATCTAAACAATATGCTGCTCATCAGTTGTTGCTAAAAACTTAGTAGTAGAGTTGAGCGACCTTGACCTTTTTAGAGTCGAGCCGGGTTTTGCGAAACCCGACTATGTCCAAAGTCGGGTCGAGTGAAATCGGCCGATTATGACGTAAAGTCGGGATCGACCGAAACACGAAACCCAATGCAAGTCAATGGGGCAGCATAGTCGGCAGTGAGTGGGGGCCAGGAAAACACCTAGAGTGGCCATTTTAATGTCAAAACCATCCATTCTTCTTAATGAAGCTTGTCAAGCGTAATTTACCTTATAATAATTGGAAGGCATTTGAAATTGGGGGTCATTTGGCTAAAGTTGTGGGGGGTAGGGCTGGTTCAAGTAATTAGTGGGCCCAGGAAATCTGGACCACGTCACGGCAGTGGAGCAGGGAGAGGTAAGTATTTCAACTTTGCAAGTGCTGTGAACCTGAGCAAGCAGGGGGGGCCCACTCGTTGGCATTGGCACTGGCACAGGGCCCCTCAAAGTACAGCGGTGTGTTTGCACGGCGGGGGCGCCTCCCACCGGCAGCAACACTTTTGCGTACTATGAGAGGCCCTGTGCCAGTGACGTCGCCAACTAGTATTCCTCCCCCCACCTGATGAAGGAACCTGCACTTTCATCTGCACCTTCCTCTTTGTCCCCGTGTAAGGTGGTATGGTATGCGGGAAGAGCAACCTGACTTTCAGCAGGGTCACAATGTTGTTGTGTAGCGTGCACGGGGAATGTTGCGTTATGGGTCAATGTACCAGCAGACTCATCTATCACTGGCTGGGCAATGGGCACGATGAAGTGGAAACACAGATATAGGCCCAAAGAAGAAAGTGGGCTAAATGCAGTTCAAAATTGGTAACACAGGAATAACCAGGGGGCATTGCAGTGGAGGACAACTGGAATGAGAGGCTGACACAGAGAGTAGGGCCAAATCAGTAAGTAGTCGAAATGCAGTTCAAAATTGGCAACCGTAGTAAACAGGCGGCACAGCTTTGTTCAGTGGAGGAGAACAGCAAGGAGTGGCAGACACCGATAGTAGGCCCCAAACCAACTAGTACGCCAAATGCAGTTGTTCCATTTAACCACAATTTAATGAGAGCCTGAAGATAGAAGCTCAGGAAAGGCAACCTGGGGAACACCTTGGAGTGTAACACACCATCTCTCTCCACCCCATACCCATTTTGTATGGCCTAATGCAGTGTACTTTTCTACAACTACTAAACGAGAGTCGGAAGACCGAAGCAATGGCAAGGAAACCTGGGGAACACCTTAGAGTGTAACACACCCTCTCTCTACACCCCATACCCAATTTGAAGGCCTAATGCAGTGTAGTTTCCAAGAACTACTAAACGAGAGCCGGAAGATCGAAGCTCAGGAAAGGCAACCTGGGGAACACCTTGGAGTGTAACACACCCTCTCGCTACACCCCATACCCAATTTGAAGGCCTAATGCAGCGTAGTTTCCAACAACTACTAAACGAGAGCCGGAAGATCGAAGCTCAGGAAAGGCAACCTGGGGAACACCTTGGAGTGTAACACACCCTCTCTCTACACCCCATACCCAATTTGAAGGCCTAATGCAGTGTAGTTTCCAAGAACTACTAAACGAGAGCCGGAAGATCGAAGCTCAGGAAAGGCAACCTGGGGAACACCTTGGAGTGTAACACACCCTCTCGCTACACCCCATACCCAATTTGAAGGCCTAATGCAGCGTAGTTTCCAACAACTACTAAACGAGAGCCGGAAGATCGAAGCTCAGGAAAGGCAACCTGGGGAACACCTTGGAGTGGAACACACCATCTCTCTACACCCCATACCCAATTTGAAGGCCTAATGCAGAGTAGTTTCCAAGAACTACTAAACGAGAGCCGGAAGATCGAAGCTCAGGAAAGGCAACCTGGGGAACACCTTGGAGTGTAACACAACGTCTCTCTACACGACGGAAGGGCTGATTCTTAGGAAGGAAGGCTGTTGGAAATAAGCATTGCGCGTCCGAGGGTGATTATATTCTTATTAGGTATATACTCACCCTCGGACGCGCCCTGCTTCTTTATTTGGAATGAATGTTTATTTGCAATGTGGTGTTGACTTTCTCTATTATTTTGGTAATTAATGATTTTATTATTTTCATTATTTTGCATCTTCTCGGCAATAATATAAAGAAGACGCGACAGGACAACACTCGGTGGATGCCATATGTGTGTTTTCAATTTAAAAAAACTTTCAGTTAACTACTTGCAGGAGAAAGTAATTGTAGCTGGTGGCCATTTTTAGTACTGTACCAGATTAGAGTTGTGTGTTTGTTTTTAATGTTAAAATGTCTGCATTTGATATCTCACCAGTATTTTCTTTTTTATAAGCAAAATACTTATTTTTATATTTTCTGATGTTGGTTCCAGGGGTACACGGCCAGCAGTGCCCTGGTCAGTGTAGTAGTAGTTGAAAGAATGGACCGCAGACAGGCATCGAAGGCCTAAAATAATAACACATGGCTGTAGGCAATTTTAAATTGGTTCCAGGGGTACACGGACAGCAGTGGTGTGGTCAGTGGAGGCCTAGTGGAAGGAGTGACCGCAGACAGGCATCGAAGGCCTAAAATAATAACACATGGCTGTAGGCAATTTTAAATTGGTTCCAGGGGTACACGGACAGCAGTGGTGTGGTCAGTGGAGGCCTAGTGGAAGGAGTGACCGCAGACAGGCATCGAAGGCCTAAAATAATAACACATGGCTGTAGGCAATTTTAAATTGGTTCCAGGGGTACACGGGCAGCAGTGACCTGGTCAGTGTAGTAGTAGTTGAAAGAATGGACCGCAGACAGGCATCGAAGGCCTAAAATAAAAAAATTGGGCTGGCTGTAGGCAATTTTAAATTGGTTCCAGGGGTACACGGGCAGCAGTGACCTGGTCAGTGTAGTAGTAGTTGAAAGAATGGACCGCAGACAGGCATCGAAGGCCTAACATAACAAACTTGGGCTGGCTGTAGGCACTTTTAAATTGGTTCCAGGGGTACACGGGCAGCAGTGGTCTGGTCAGTGGAAGTCTAGTGGAAGGAGTGACCGCAGACAGGCATCGAAGGCCTAAAATAATAACACATGGCTGTAGGCACTTTTAAATTGGTTCCAGGGGTACACGGGCAGCAGTGGTCTGGTCAGTGGAAGTCTAGTGGAAGGAGTGACCGCAGACAGGCTTCGAAGGCCTAACATAACAAAATTGGGCTGGCTGTAGGCACTTTAAATTGGTTCCAGGGGTACATGGGCAGCAGTGTATGGTCAGTGGAAGTCTAGTGGAAGGAGTGACGGCAGACAGTCTTCGAAGGCCTAACATAACAAAATTGGGCTGACTGTAGGCACTTTTAAATTGGTTCCAGGGTAACACGGCCAGCAGTGGCCTGGTCAGTGTAGTAGTTGTAGAAAGAAGGGACCGCAGACAGGCTTCGAAGGCCTAACATAACAAAAATGTCAAAACAATGGTATTGTCAGTGCCAGGCATTGAAGGATGTCAGCGGCTAGACTACACATTGGTGAAGCTGTGAGAGATAATTTTGCTAGTGGTACAGCACTGTTTGAGCTGGGGGGGGGAACTGTCTTGTGGCCGGCGGTACAGGCACAGGGCCCCTCATATTACAACGGTGTGTCTGACGTTGGGTGCGCACCACCACCGCCAGAGACACTTTATTGTACTATGAGGGACCCAGTGGCAGTGCCGTCGACCAAAAGCGGCCACACCCACCTCTTCAGACAAACAGCACTCTCAAGGGTCCAAGCGCAAAGTGGCGATAGCACGGCCCCGTGTGGGGAGTTTGGCCATTTCGTGAGGTGGAAACATGTCGTATGCTGGACAATCAGGTGAAGAAAATTACGAGATTGGAAAAGTCATTCAGAATAGTCCACAGGCAAGACCTTTTCATAGGAAAGCTAGGTGTCAGCCGGGCAGGGTGGGGCAAAAGATTTTGAAATCCAGTTGTGGTTCATTTTAATGAAGGTTAGATCATCTACATTTTGGGTAGCCAGACGAGTCCTTTTTTCTGTTAGTATTGAACCTGCAGCACTGAATACTCTTTCTGATAGGACACTAGCTGCCGGGCAAGCAAGCTCCTGCAATGCATATTCTGCCAATTCTGGCCAGGTGTCTAATTTGGATGCCCAGTAATCAAATGGGAATGACGGTTGAGGGAGAACGTCGATAAGGGATGAAAAATAGTTTGTAACCATACTGGACAAATGTTGTCTCCTGTCACTTTGAATTGATGCTGCAGTACCTGTCCTGTCTGCGGTCATAGAAAAATCACTCCACAACCTGGTCAGAAAACCCCTCTGTCCAACGCCACTTCTGATTTCTGCCCCTCTAACACCTCTGGTCTGCTGGCCCCTGGAGCTCGTGTGAGAACGATCACGGGCGCTGTGTGCAGGGAATGCCAGAAGCAAACGGTCAACAAGAGTTGATTGTTTTGTTGCTAATATTAGTTCCAAGTTCTCATGTGGCATAATATTTTGCAATTTGCCTTTATAGCGAGGATCAAGGAGGCAGGCCAACCAGTAATCGTCATCGTTCATCATTTTTGTAATGCGTGTGTCCCTTTTGAGGATACGCAAGGCATAATCCGCCATGTGGGCCAAAGTTCCCGTTGTCAAATCTGCGGTTGTGCTTGGTTGAGGGGCAGTTGCAGGCAAATCTACGTCACTTGTGTCCCTCAAAAAACCAGAACCCGGCCTTGCCACGCCACCAATTTCCCGTGCCCCCGGGAAAGCTTCCTCATTAAAAATATACTCATCCCCATCATCCTCCTCATCCTCCACCTCCTCTTCGCCCGGTACCTCGTCATGTACACTGCCCTGACCAGACAATCGCTGACTGTCATCAAGGCTTTCCTCTTCCTCTGGTGCAGACGCCTGATCCTTTATGTGCGTCAAACTTTGCATCAGCAGACGCATTAGGGGGATGCTCATGCTTATTATGGCGTTGTCTGCACTAACCAGCCGTGTGCATTCCTCAAAACACTGAAGGACTTGACACATGTCTTGAATCTTCGACCACTGCACACCTGACAACTCCATGTCTGCCATCCTACTGCCTGCCCGTGTATGTGTATCCTCCCACAAAAACATAACAGCCCGCCTCTGTTCGCACAGTCTCTGAAGCATGTGCAGTGTTGAGTTCCACCTTGTTGCAACGTCTATGATTAGGCGATGCTGGGGAAGGTTCAAAGAACGCTGATAGGTCTGCATACGGCTGGAGTGTACAGGCGAACGGCGGATATGTGCGCAAAGTCCACGCACTTTGAGGAGCAGGTCGGATAACCCCGGATAACTTTTCAGGAAGCACTGCACCACCAGGTTTAAGGTGTGAGCCAGGCAAGGAATGTGTTTCAGTTGGGAAAGGGAGATGGCAGCCATGAAATTCCTTCCGTTATCACTCACTACCTTGCCTGCCTCAAGATCTACAGTGCCCAGCCACGACTGCGTTTCTTGCTGCAAGAACTCGGACAGAACTTCCGCGGTGTGTCTATTGTCGCCCAAACACTTCATAGCCAATACAGCCTGCTGACGTATGCCAGTAGCTGCCCCATAATGGGAGACCTGGTGTGCAACAGTGGCAGGTGCGGATGGAGTGTTTGTGCGACTGCGGTCTGTGGACGAGCTCTTGCTTCTGCAGGAGGACGAGGAGGAGGAGGAGGAGGGGGTGCGAACGGCTACAGACAACTGTTTACTAGACCGTGGGCTAGGCAGAACTGTCCCAAACTTGCTGTCCCCTGTGGACCCTGAATCCACCACATTTACCCAGTGTGCCGTGATGGACACGTAACGTCCCTGGCCATGCCTACTGGTCCATGCATCTGTTGTCAGGTGCACCTTTGTGCTCACAGATTGCCTGAGTGCATGGACGATGCGCTCTTTAACATGCTGGTGGAGGGCTGGGATGGCTTTTCTGGAAAAAAAGTGTCGACTGGGTAGCTCGTAGCGTGGTACAGCGTAGTCCATCAGGTCTTTGAAAGCTTCGCTTTCAACTAACCGGTAGGGCATCATCTCTAACGAGATTAGTCTAGCTATGTGGGCGTTCAAACCCTGTGTACGCGGATGCGAGGCTAAGTATTTCCTTTTTCTAACCATAGTCTCATGTAGGGTGAGCTGGACTGGAGAGCTGGAGATCGTGGAACTAGCGGGGGTGCCGGTGGACATGGCAGACTGAGAGACGGTGGGAGATGGTATTGTTGCCGCCGGTGCCCTAGATGCAGTGTTTCCTACTACGAAACTGGTGATTCCCTGACCCTGACTGCTTTGGCCTGGCAAAGATACCTGCACAGATACAGCAGGTGGTGCGCTAAATGGTGGTCCTACACTGCCGGAAGGGATGTTGCGTTGATGACTAGCTTCATTGGCCGAGGGTGCAACAACCTTAAGGGACGTTTGGTAGTTAGTCCAAGCTTTCAAATGCATGGTGGTTAAATGTCTATGCATGCAACTAGTATTGAGACTTTTCAGATTCTGACCTCTGCTTAAGGAAGTAGAACATTTTTGACAGATGACTTTGCGCTGATCAATTGGATGTTGTTTAAAAAAATGCCAGACTGCACTCTTTCTAGCATCGGATACCTTTTCAGGCATTGCAGACTGAGCTTTAACCGGATGGCCACGCTGTCCTCCACCAGGTTTTGGCTTTGCCACGCGTTTTGGGCAAGATACGGGCCCGGCAGATGGAACCTGTGGCGATGTTGATGCCTGCTGCGGCCCCTCCTCCTCCTCTGCTTCAGAACTGCTGCCGCCTGCACCCTGTTCCCCCAATGGCTGCCAATCGGGGTCAAGAACTGGGTCATCTAATAACTCTTCTTGTACCTCCTGCGCAACTTCGTCTGTGTCACCGTGTCGTTCGGTGGTATAGCGTTCGTGATGGGGCAACATAGTCTCATCAGGGTCTGATTCTTGATCAGCACCCTGCGAGGGCAATGTTGTGGTCTGAGTCAAAGGACCAGCATAGTAGTCTGGCTGTGGCTGTGCGTCAGTGCACTCCATGTCAGATTCAATTTGTAATGGGCATGGACTGTTAACTGCTTCACTTTCTAAGCCAGGGACGGTATGTGTAAAGAGCTCCATGGAGTAACCCGTTGTGTCGCCTGCTGCATTCTTCTCTGTTGTTGTTTTTGCTGAAGAGGACAAGGAAGTGACTTGTCCCTGACCGTGAACATCCACTAACGACGCGCTGCTTTTACTTTTACCAGTTTCACGAGATGAGGCAAAAGAGCTAGAGGCTGAGTCAGCAAGATAAGCCAAAACTTGCTCTTGCTGCTCCGGCTTTAAAAGCGGTTTTCCTAATCCCAGAAAAGGGAGCGTTCGAGGCCTTGTGTAGCCGGACGACGAACCTGGCTCCACAGCTCCAGACTTAGGTGCAATATTTTTTCCCCCACGACCACCTGATGCTCCACCACTACCACTACCCTCATTACCAGCTGACAATGAACGCCCCCGGCCACGACCTCTTCCACTAGACTTCCTCATTGTTTTAAAAACGTAACCAAACTAACGTTATTTGTTGCAGTCACACAACTTACACGGTGAGCTATAACTTCTGTATGATTTAGCTACCCCTTTACAGGTTGGTGAGACCACAGCGAAAATCAGGCCCAATGTTACACACTCTTTTTTTGGTGGCTGCAAATTAGAGAGATGCCCCACACGCAGGACTGTCACTGAAGCACAAATGTTAATATTAATGTCACACTATTATTTTTTTTTTATTTTTATTTTTTTCAGGAACACTTTAGAAACCCCCCAAAAAAAAAAAAATAGATTTTTGCAGGGAGAATTTAGAAAACAAATGTAACAAACTATATGCTTTCTATGGGCCACTGAGTGAGAGATGACGCACACAGGAATCAGGAGTGGCACACAAGCCCAGAGGCCAATATTTTTCTACCAATGATTGATGGAGTTATTTTCTCTGGTAGATTTTGGAACCCAAATCAAGGAAAAAAAATGTAGGCTTTCTATGGACCACAATTGGAGAGAGAGAGAGAGAGAGATGGCACACCCAGGAGTCAAGACTGGCACACAAGCAGAAAGGCCAATATTAATCTCCCACTGTTTTTTTTGGTTGTTTTTTTTTTTTTTTTTTTCAGGGAGACTTTAGAAAAAAAAATAATAAAAAAAATATGATTTTATCAGGAAGAATTTAGAAACCAAATAAAATAAAATGATTTTTTCAGGGAGAATTTAGAAAACAAATAAAACCAAAAATAGGCGTTCTATGGCCCACTGACTGAGAGATGACGCACCCAGGAGTCAAGACTGGCACACAAGCAGAAAGGCCAATATTAATCTCCCACTGTTTTTTTTGGTTGTTTTTTTTTTTTTTTTTTTCAGGGAGACTTTAGAAAAAAAAATAATAAAAAAAATATGATTTTATCAGGAAGAATTTAGAAACCAAATAAAATAAAATGATTTTTTCAGGGAGAATTTAGAAAACAAATAAAACCAAAAATAGGCGTTCTATGGCCCACTGACTGAGAGATGACGCACCCAGGAGTCAAGACTGGCACACAAGCAGAAAGGCCAATATTAATCTCCCACTGTTTTTTTTGGTTGTTTTTTTTTTTTTTTTTTCAGGGAGACTTTAGAAAAAAAAATAATAAAAAAAATATGATTTTATCAGGAAGAATTTAGAAACCAAATAAAATAAAATGATTTTTTCAGGGAGAATTTATAAAACAAATAAAACCAAAAATAGGCGTTCTATGGCCCACTGACTGAGAGATGACGCACCCAGGAGTCAAGACTGGCACACAAGCAGAAAGGCCAATATTAATCTCCCACTGTTTTTTTTGGTTGTTTTTTTTTTTTTTTTTTTCAGGGAGACTTTAGAAAAAAAAATAATAAAAAAAATATGATTTTATCAGGAAGAATTTAGAAACCAAATAAAATAAAATGATTTTTTCAGGGAGAATTTAGAAAACAAATAAAACCAAAAATAGGCGTTCTATGGCCCACTGACTGAGAGATGACGCACCCAGGAGTCAAGACTGGCACACAAGCAGAAAGGCCAATATTAATCTCCCACTGTTTTTTTTGGTTGTTTTTTTTTTTTTTTTTTCAGGGAGACTTTAGAAAAAAAAATAATAAAAAAAATATGATTTTATCAGGAAGAATTTAGAAACCAAATAAAATAAAATGATTTTTTCAGGGAGAATTTAGAAAACAAATAAAACCAAAAATAGGCGTTCTATGGCCCACTGACTGAGAGATGACGCACCCAGGAGTCAAGACTGGCACACAAGCAGAAAGGCCAATATTAATCTCCCACTGTTTTTTTTTTTTTTTTTCAGGGAGACTTTAGAAAAAAAAATAATAAAAAAAATATGATTTTATCAGGAAGAATTTAGAAACCAAATAAAATAAAATAATTTTTTCAGGGAGAATTTAGAAAACAAATAAAACCAAAAATAGGCGTTCTATGGCCCACTGACTGAGAGATGACGCACACAGGAGTCAGGAGTGGCACACAAACCCAGAGGCCAATATTTTTCTACCAATGATTGATGTAGTTATTTTCTCTGGTAGATTTTAGAACCCAAATCAAGGAAAAAAAATATAGGCTTTCTATGGACCACAATTGGAGAGAGAGAGAGAGAGAGAGAGAGAGAGAGAGAGAGAGAGAGAGATGGCACACCCAGGAGTCAAGACTGGCACACAAGCAGAAAGGCCAATATTAATCTCCCACTGTTTTTTTGGTTGTTTTTTTTTTTTTTTTTTTTCAGGGAGACTTTAGAAATAAAAATAATAAAAAAAATATGATTTTATCAGGAAGAATTTAGAAACCAAATAAAATAAAATGATTTTTTCAGGGAGAATTTAGAAAACAAATAAAACCAAAAATATGCGTTCTATGGCCCACTGACTGAGAGAGAGAGAGAGATGGAACGCTTAGTACTGGCACACAAGCCCAAAGGGCAATATTAATCTCCCTTTTTTTTTCCAGGGAGAATTTCTGAAACCCAAAAAAAAAATAAAATAGGCTTTCTATGGCCCACTATTTGTGAGAGAGATGGGACGCTCAGGACTGGCACAGATGGCACGCTCAGGACTGGCACAGAAGCCCAGAGGCCAATATTAATCTCCCTTTTTTTCTGGGAGAATTTATAAAACCAAAAAAATATTTAAATAGGCTTTCTATGGCCCACTATTTGTGAGAGAGATGGCACGCTCAGGACTGGCACAGATGGCACGCTCAGGACTGGCACAGAAGCCCAGAGGCCAATATTAATCTCCCTTTTTTTCAGGGAGAATTTATAAAACCCAAAAAAAAATAAAATAGGCTTTCTATGGCCCACTATTTGTGAGAGAGATGGCACACTCAGGACTGGCACACAAGCCCAAAGGCCAATATTAATCTCCCACTGTATTTTTATCAGGGAGAATTTATACACCCCACAAAAAAAAATACAGAAAAATGAAAAGGCTTTCTATGGCCCACTATGTGAGAGAGATGGCACACACAGGGATGGCACTCTAGCAGAAATGCCAAATTGCCAATCTTAATCTCCCACCAAAAAAAAAAAAAAAAAAAAAACAGGGAATGTCCTACAATTACTATCTCCCTGCCTGCAGTAATCTCAGCCAGGTATGGCAGGCAGCTACTATCTCCCTGCCTGCAGTAATCTCAGCCAGGTATGGCAGGCAGCAATAAGGAGTGGACTGATGCACAAATGAAATAAAAAGTGTGGACAAACAAAAAAGATAGCTGTGCAGAAAGGAAGGAACAAGAGGATTTGTGCTTTGAAAAAAGCAGTTGGTTTGCACAGCGGCGTACACACAGCAATGCAGCTATCAGGGAGCCTTCTAGGGCAGCCCAATGAGCTACAGCGCTGAGGGGAAAAAAAAAAAAAAAAAAAATTCCACTGTCCCTGCACACCGAGGGTGGTGTTGGACAGTGCAAATCGCTGCAGCACAAGCGGTTTTGTGGTTAATGGACCCTGCCTAACGCTATCCCTGCTTCTGACAAAGCGGCAGCAACCTCTCCCTAAGCTCAGATCAGCAGCAGTAAGATGGCGGTCGGCGGGAACGCCTCTTTATAGCCCCTGTGACGTCGCAGACAGCAAGCCAATCACTGCAATGCCCTTCTCTAAGATGGTGGGGACCAGGACCTATGTCATCACGCTGCCCACACTCTGCGTTTACCTTCATTGGCTGAGAAATGGCGCTTTTCGCGTCATTGAAACGCGACTTTGGCGCGAAAGTCGCGTACCGCATGGCCGACCCCGCACAGGGGTCGGATCGGGTTTCATGAAACCCCGACTTAGCCAAAAGTCGGCGACTTTTGAAAATGTTCGACCCGTTTCGCTCAACCCTACTTAGTAGGGTTAGTCCGCAATACAAAAGCAATGCCATGGTAAGCATTGGTGTTGTGCTGGTTGGTATGGTTGCTTTTCGAACAATAGACCATAGTTTAATTCTATAACAGCTCAATGTATTTTGCTTTTAGTGGTGTTTTTAATCTTTTTAACTTTTTTTAAGGCTTATGCTGTGATTTTTTTGGTAACACTTTAGTTACTTTAATGGGCAAAAAAACAACATAATTGAGAGCATTTGTAGACAGAGGTGGAAAAGCAACAAATGTATTCAAAAAAGCTCATCTCCCCTTAATTTCAACTTTTGCTCTCAAATGTCTCTTTAAAAACATATGCTGCTGCTATTCTTTCCTTGGTAACAACTCAGCAGAGTTAGTGCTCGAAATGCAAAAAATTGGCAGAGGTTTTTAGCAGTCATTTTGTGGTGGTTTTGACTCTTTTTAATCTTTTTGTGCTAAGGCTCATAGTGTACTTTCTATTTTGGTAAGACTTTAGGTAACTTACGGGCAAATAGCGAAAACAATTGAGAGAATTTTAGAAATTGGTAGAAAGGCTACGCAGCTGATTCTAAAGAGTTAATTTATGAGTTTTGGACAACACCTTGCCTTTTTGAAAACTTTTTTTTGGGCAACAAAAGCCAAATTTGTAAAGAGGGCATCTGCATTGGTGGTATAGTGGTGAGCATAGCTGCTTCCCAATTAATTGACTCGGGTTCGATTCCCGGCCAATGCAATAATGAAGGATTTTGGTTTTTTTTATATTGTCATACTTTTTTTGCTAACCATTTTGTAGTGTTATTGCAGAAAATGTTAAAACAATGCTGTCATAAGCATTGGTGGTATAGTGGTGAGCATAGCTGCTTCCCAAGCAGTTGACCCGGGTTTGATTCCCGGCCAATGCAATAATGATGTACTCTGGATTTTTTTTATATCTTCATACTTTTTTTGCTTACCATTTTGTAGTATTATTTCAGAAAATGTAAAAAAAAATGCTGTCATAAGCGTTGGTGGTATAGTGGTGAACATAGCTGCTTTCCAAGCAGTTGACCCGGGTTAGATTCCCGGCCAACGCATGGCTTGCTTTTTCACCATTGGTGTTGCGTTTTATTCTTTTTTAATGTTTTGTGTTCAAGCTCATGCTCTACTCTCTTCTTACAGTTTAGCAACCACAAAAAGGAGAAAAGAACGAAGAGAAGCGTTCTTAGCTTTTTTCAACACTTCATCTAAACCATTTGCTGCTCATCAGTTATTGTTTGAAACTTAGTAGGGTTAGTCCGCAATACAAAAGCAATGCCAAGGTAAACATTGGTATTGTGCTGGTTGGTGTAGTTACTTTTCAAACAATAGGCCATAGTTTATTTCTAGAACAGCTCAATGTATTTTGCTTTTCGTGGTGTTTTTAATCTTTGTAACTTTTTTGTTAAGGCTTATGCTGTGATTTTTTTTTGATAACACTTTAGTTACTTTAATGAGCAAAAAATCAACATCATTAAGAGAATTTGTGGACAAAGGTAGAAAAGCTGCATATTTATTCGAAAACGCTCATCTCTCCTTCTTTCACTCTAGAAATATCAGTCATAGGTAGGTTAGTAGAGAGAGGAAACTCAAGGAGTTCATTTTTTAACAGATTTAATTTTAGATAGAAGGAATAATATTAATAATAATAATAATATTTCATTTATATAGCGCCATCATATTCTGCAGCGCTTTACATTATAGAGGGGTCTTGTACAGACAATAGACATTACAGCATAAAAAAAAATCACCGTTTAAAACAGATACCAGGAGGAATGAGGACCCTGCTGCTCGCAAGCTACAGACTATGAGGAAAAGGGGAGACACGAGAGGTGGATGGTAACAATTGCTTTAGTTATTCGGACCAGCCATAGTGTAAGGCTCAGGTGTTCATGTAAAGCTGCATGAACCAGTTAACTGCCTAAGTATGTAGCAGTACAGACACAGAGGGCTAATACTGCATAAAGTGTATGAGAACATGATGCGAGGGACCTGATTATGGTTTAACTTATATGAATGGGCCACACAGGGATAGTTAGGTTAATGCGTTGAGGCGGTAGGCCAATCTGAAGAAATGTGTTTTTAGGGCACGCTTAAAACTGTGGGGGTTAATCGTATTAACCTGGGTAGTGCATTCCAAAGAATTGGCGCA
The DNA here is from genome assembly GCF_032444005.1 of Ranitomeya imitator. Classification (NCBI taxonomy): domain Eukaryota; kingdom Metazoa; phylum Chordata; class Amphibia; order Anura; family Dendrobatidae; genus Ranitomeya; species Ranitomeya imitator. The sequence continues at coordinate 705,805,696 of NC_091286.1, forward strand.
TCACATGAAAAGTCTTGGAGACGGGAATGGGAGGTTCTGATTATTAAGGATACTAACCTCAGGTCATTAGCAGAACGAAGGGCACGGGTAGGGTGGTAGGCTGAGACCAGGGAGGAGATGTAGGTTGGTGCTGAGCCATGGAGAGCACAGGTAGGGTGGTAGGCTGAGACCACGGAGGAGATGTAGGGTGGTGTTGAGCCATGGAGTGCTTTGTGGATGAGGGTAATAGTTTTGTTCTGGATTCTGGAGTGGATGGGTAACCAGTGTAATGACTGGCACAGGGCAGAGGCATCGGTGTAACGGTTGGTGAGGAATATGATCCTGGCTGCAGCATTCAGGACAGATTGGAGCGGGGAGAGTTTGGTAAGAGGGAGGCCGTTTAGTAGAGAGTTACAATAGTCCAGACAAGAATGAATAAGAGAAACAGTAAGAGTTTTTGCAGAGTCTATTGTAAGAAAAGGGCGAATTCTAGAAATGTTTTTGAGATGCAGATAAGAAGAGCGAGCCAATGATCGGATGTGGGGGGTGAATGAAAGCTCAGAATCAAGTATGACCCCAAGGCAGCGGGCATGTTGCTTGGGAGTAATGCTTCATCTATGTTCTAGCTGCTGCTCTCTTTCACATCTATAGCTCTTTTACCCATTCTGCGCAGATTTCCACATCAGCTCCTTTCTCCTCTCCTTTCCCCTGTACAATGTTCATGCTCTACTGACATTTCTCATTCACTCCAAACCATCCACTTCCACCATATAGTGCACAAACCATCCCATAAATCACTGAACCCCCTGCTCCTTCTCTTTTTTCTCCTTCTTCTAGTTGCTGGCGACATCTTCCTTTACCCTGGCCCTCCTTTTACTTGTATTTATAACTCTCTTCCTGATGCATCTAAAAACTCTACTAATCTTATTAACATTCAGTACTCACCTTTTTCTATCTCTTTTATTTGTGTCCTTTGGACCTCACAGTCAGCGTGCACCAAAATACCCTATGGCCACAACTAGGGTTGAGCGAAACGGGTCGGCCAGATTCAGAAGTCGCTGACTTTTGGCAAAGTCGGGTTTCACGAAACCCGACCCGACCCCTGTGTGGGGTCGGCCATGAGGTCGGCGATCTGCTGATCTGGAATCGGAATTCCGATACCGAGTTCCGATATGTTTAAGATATCGGGAATCGGTATCGGAATTCATATTTAAGTGTAAAATAAAGAATAAAAATAAAAAAATATTGATATACTCTGTTGTGAATTCTGTGGCTGAATTCACTCCTGTGGTCACAAGTGGTACTGCAGCTTCTGGGCTTCCTCCCTCAGGTGTTCTGGTGAGCTCGTTGGCTGCTTTGTTATTTAACTCCACCTGATTCTGTCTTCCTTGCTCCTTGTCAATGTTCCAGTGTTGGATCTGAGCTTCTGGATCTTTCCTGTGGCCTGCTGCTCTGCTTAGATAAGTGCTTCTTTGCTTTTGTTGCTATTTTTTCTGTCCAGCTTGTCTATTCGTTTTGCTGGAAGCTCTGAGACGCAAAGGGTGTACCGCCGTGCCGTTAGTTCGGCACGGTGGGTCTTTTTGCCCCCTTTGCGTGGTTTTTTGCTTTAGGGTTTTTTGTAGACTGCAAAGTTCTCTTTGCTATCCTCGCTCTATCTAGAATATCGGGCCTCACTTTGCTGAATCTATTTCATCCCTACGTTTTGTCTTTTCATCTTGCTAACAGTCATTATATGTGGGGGGCTGCCTTTTCCTTTGGGGTATTTCTCTGAGGTAAGCCAGGCTTGTTTTTCTATCTTCAGGCTAGTCAGCTCCTCAGGCTGTGCCGAGTTGCATAGGTATTGTTAGGCGCAATCCACAGCTGCCTTTAGTTGTGTTTAGGATAGGTTCAGGTATTGCGGTCTACAGAGATTCCACGTCTCAGAGCTCGTTCTATTGTTTTTGGGTTATTGTCAGATCACTGCATGTGCTCTGATTGCTGGCACACTGTGTCACTGGATTGCCTTCATAACAGTACAAGGAGCCCCACACTAATGATTCTCAATAGAGGGAAAAAAGAAGTTCTGACATCATTTTTTTTTCCTCAGCTCTGTGTTCAGTCTTTTTTTTTTTCCCCTAGACATTTGGGTGTTTCAGGACACAGGTGTGGACATGGATATTCAGGGTCTGTGCTCTTCAATGGATAATCTCCTTACAAATGTACAAAGGATTCAAGATACTATTGATCAGAAATCTATGTTAGAACCAAGAATTCCTATTCCTGATTTGTTTTTTGGTGATAGAACTAAGTTTCTTAATTTCAAAAATAATTGTAAGCTATTTCTGGCCTTGAAACCTCATTCTTCTGGTAATCCTGTTCAACAGGTTTTGATTATTATTTCCTTTTTGCGCGGCGACCCTCAAGACTGGGCATTTTCTCTTGCGCCAGGAGACCCTGCATTGAGTAATGTTTTTCCAGGCGCTCGGATTACTTTACGATGAGCCTAATTCAGTGGATCAGGCTGAGAAAAATTTGCTGGCTTTGTGCCAGGGTCAGGATGATATAGAAGTATATTGTCAGAAATTTAGGAAGTGGTCAGTACTCACTCTGTGGAATGAATCTGCGCTGGCAGCTTTGTTCAGAAAGGGTCTCTCTGAGGCTCTTAAGGATGTCATGGTGGGTTTTCCTATGCCTGCTGGTTTGAATGAGTCTATGTCTTTGGCCATTCAGATCGGTCGACGCTTGCGCGAGCGTAAATCTGTGCACCATTTGGCGGTACTGCCTGAGGTTAAACCTGAGCCTGTGCAGTGCGATAGGACTATGACTAGAGTTGAACGGCAGGAATACAGACGTCTGAATGGTCTGTGTTTCTACTGTGGTGATTCCACTCATGCTATTTCTGATTGTCCTAAGCGCACTAAGCGGTTCGATAGGTCTGCCGTCATTGGTACTGTACAATCCAAATTCCTTCTGTCCATTACCTTGATATGCTCTTTGTCATCGTATTCTGTCATGGCGTTTGTGGATTCAGGCGCTGCCCTGAATCTGATGGATTTGGATTATGCTAAACGTTGTGGGTTTTTCTTGGAGCCTTTGCGGTGTCCTATTCCGTTGAGAGGAATTGATGCTACACCTTTGGCCAAGAATAAACCTCAGTACTGGACCCAGCTGACCATGTGCATGGCTCCTGCACATCAGGAAGTTATTCGCTTTCTGGTGCTACATAATCTGCATGATGTGGTCGTGTTGGGGTTGCCATGGCTGCAAACCCATAATCCAGTATTGGATTGGAACTCTATGTCGGTATCCAGGCTGGGGTTGTCAGGGGGTACATGGTGATGTTCCATTTTTGTCTATTTCGTCATCCACTCCTTCTGAGGTCCCAGAGTTCTTGTCTGATTATCAGGATGTATTTGAAGAGAAAATCAAAAACAGCGGTATATCACCAGTCAAAAAGATATCTATCCAAGCAGGGTGTGACTAATAATTAAAAAATAACTTTTAATGTATAATACTAAAATTGGTATAATAAACCACGTATAAACAAACAGAAAGGACTCACAGAACTAATTCCCATATATAGAGAATCTGCGAATAATAAAATCCCTAAGACTGTCCACATAGACGCCTCAGTGTCAGTCTACAAAGGGAAAAACACAAACACCTCCTCGAAGGTGCTTGTAAATGGTAACTCTCACCGCATACAATGGAATCCCATCAATCTAGTGGGAATGCAGTACCGATACATATATCCTGTCTCTATCACTCAGAGACGTAAACCGTTTATAGAAAAAATTGGAACGATCTCACCTCCAGTTTTCTTATCTTGTAACGGCCAGATCACTCACGTCCACAGCATTTTGGGAGGGGGGGGGATCCACAATTCTGCCCACACATGTACCCATCCAAGCTGTCAGGAGTGCAACTTAACCCCAGAATACCACGCACATTTTTCCCTACGCGTTTCGTTTTATGAACTCATCAGGGGAAATCGATGTAAAACCCCTCCACCTCCGTGGGGGATTCTCAACCTAGGGGTATGCCAATGATCGCTGTATAGCGGCATTCCTGTTACTTAAATAGCCCGCCCCATGTTACCTTGGACCGGGTTGTTTGGCGTCATATCCTGTGCGCCCTCTTGGAGCGCAAGTCTTGGACCGCACGCGTCATTTCCGGCGACGCATGCTGTCCAGTTACCATGGCAGCGTACTGCCGGTGTTATGGCGTCTCCTTGCGCCGTGCGCTTCACTTCCTGTGTAGCGTCCCTGTCCGGTTGCTATAGCAGCGCGACGCCCGACCGCAACCTCAGGTCCAGGCGACTCCGCTGTCTGTTAGCGTTCCGGAGTCCCAAAGTAGCGCTGCGCTGGGTTATGTAAAAATCCATCTGCAGCACAGTGTAGAGAAGAAGTTTAATAGTCCCTTCCTAGATGCTACACATGCCAATCATGGCATGCTGCACTATTTTTCCATGCTGGGACACTTTTAAATTCAAAAGAATAGATCCTACTATTACCTCCTCTCGGGAGGGAGGATCCTAACCATGGACACATGCTGACTACATCCTCTAGGGGGGGGAAACGACACCTATCACAGATGGCAAAGGAAAAAAGACCCTATCCTTTGTCCAAGGTCGTCCCAATAATAGGTTATAAGGAGGTCCTGATAGATGACCGAGGAGGAGTAATTGGATATCAGGATCAGAACAAAGGAAAAATAAATAAACGTAATTTAAAAAAAGTAATTGGAAAAACGTAATTTGAAAAAACGTAATTTGAAAAAACATGGATGCGGCCTACTGGAGAGATGGAAATGACCTTCTTGAAGGTGATCCTCGGGGAGTCTCCCACCATCTCTCCAATGTCCTCATCCATGTTTAGAATGGACCAATACTTCTGCAATATTGTCCGTACCTTTTGAGCCCCATTGTTGTAGGTGGTGATGTATCTGCAAACCGGCCTTTCCTCTTTCGTTCTCTTCCTTCCCCCCTCTGTCTCTTTTCATTAGGGCCTTATAGGGCCATTAATAGGGACAGCCGTCGCGGAATGGGGGCGCCAGTCTTGCGTTTTTCTGTCTTAGGGTGCCAACCTCCATTGGTAGGTAGGCTTTGGAGGATAGGAGCCTGGTTAGGGAATATGGGGGGACACATAACTCTATCCCTCTTCCTGATTGTTTCCTGGGCACCTTTCCTGTCATTTCCATCTCTCCAGTAGGCCGCATCCATGTTTTTTCAAATTACGTTTTTTCAAATTACGTTTTTCCAATTACTTTTTTTAAATTACGTTTATTTATTTTTCCTTTGTTCTGATCCTGATATCCAATTAGTCCTCCTCGGTCATCTATCAGGACCTCCTTATAACCTATTATTGGGACGACCTTGGACAAAGGATAGGGTCTTTTTTCCTTTGCCATCTGTGATAGGTGTCGTTTCCCCCCCCTAGAGGATGTAGTCAGCATGTGTCCATGGTTAGGATCCTCCCTCCCGAGAGGAGGTTATAGTAGGATCTATTCTTTTGAATTTAAAAGTGTCCCAGCATGGAAAAATAGTGCAGCATGCCATGATTGGCATGTGTAGCATCTAGGAAGGGACTATTAAACTTCTTCTCTACACTGTGCTGCAGATGGATTTTTACATAACCCAGCGCAGCGCTACTTTGGGACTCCGGAACGCTAACAGACAGCGGAGTCGCCTGGACCTGAGGTTGCGGTCGGGCGTCGCGCTGCTATAGCAACCGGACAGGGACGCTACACAGGAAGTGAAGCGCACGGCGCAAGGAGACGCCATAATACCGGCAGTACGCTGCCATGGTAACTGGACAGCATGCGTCGCCGGAAATGACGCGTGCGGTCCAAGACTTGCGCTCCAAGAGGGCGCACAGGATATGACGCCAAACAACCCGGTCCAAGGTAACATGGGGCGGGCTATTTAAGTAACAGGAATGCCGCTATACAGCGATCATTGGCATACCCCTAGGTTGAGAATCCCCCACGGAGGTGGAGGGGTTTTACATCGATTTCCCCTGATGAGTTCATAAAACGAAACGCGTAGGGAAAAATGTGCGTGGTATTCTGGGGTTAAGTTGCACTCCTGACAGCTTGGATGGGTACATGTGTGGGCAGAATTGTGGATCCCCCCCCCCTCCCAAAATGCTGTGGACGTGAGTGATCTGGCCGTTACAAGATAAGAAAACTGGAGGTGAGATCGTTCCAATTTTTTCTATAAACGGTTTACGTCTCTGAGTGATAGAGACAGGATATATGTATCGGTACTGCATTCCCACTAGATTGATGGGATTCCATTGTATGCGGTGAGAGTTACCATTTACAAGCACCTTCGAGGAGGTGTTTGTGTTTTTCCCTTTGTAGACTGACACTGAGGCGTCTATGTGGACAGTCTTAGGGATTTTATTATTCGCAGATTCTCTATATATGGGAATTAGTTCTGTGAGTCCTTTCTGTTTGTTTATACGTGGTTTATTATACCAATTTTAGTATTATACATTAAAAGTTATTTTTTAATTATTAGTCACACCCTGCTTGGATAGATGTATTTGAAGAGCCCAAGTCCGATGCCCTACCTCCGCATAGGGATTGTGATTGTGCTATCAATTTGATTCCTGGTAGTAAGTTCCCTAAAGGTCGATTATTTAATTTATCCGTGCCTGAACACACCGCTATGCGCAGTTATGTGAAGGAATCCCTGGAGAAGGGACATATTCGCCCATCGTCATCACCACTGGGAGCAGGGTTCTTCTTTGTAGCCAAGAAGGATGGTTCGCTGAGACCGTGTATTGATTACCGCCTTCTTAATAAGATCACTGTTAAATTTCAGTATCCCTTGCCATTGTTATCTGACTTGTTTGCTTGGATTAAGGGGGCTAGTTGGTTCACTAAGATAGATCTTCGTGGTGCGTATAATCTAGTGAGAATCAGGCAAGGAGATGAATGGAAAACTGCATTTAATACGCCCGAGGGTCATTTTGAGTATCTGGTGATGCCGTTCGGACTTGCCATTGCTCCATCTGTGTTTCAGTCTTTTATGCATGACATCTTCCGTGAGTATCTGGATAAATTCCTGATTGTTTACTTGGATGACATTTTGATCTTCTCAGATGATTGGGAGTCTCATGTGAAGCAGGTCAGAATGGTTTTCCAGGTCCTGCGTGCTAATTCTTTGTTTGTGAAGGGATCAAAGTGTCTCTTCGGTGTGCAGAAAGTTTCATTTTTGGGGTTCATCTTTTCCCCTTCTACTATCGAGATGGATCCGGTTAAGGTCCAAGCCATCCATGATTGGACTCAGCCGACATCTCTGAAAAGTCTGCAAAAATTCCTGGGCTTTGCTAATTTTTATCGTCGCTTCATCTGTAATTTTTCTAGCATTGCCAAACCATTGACCGATTTGACCAAGAAGGGTGCTGATTTGGTTAATTGGTCTTCTGCTGCTGTGGAAGCTTTTCAGGAGTTGAAGCGTCGTTTTTGTTCTGCCCCTGTGTTGTGTCAACCAGATGTTTCTCTTCCGTTCCAGGTCGAGGTTGATGCTTCTGAGATTGGAGCAGGGGCGGTTTTGTCACAGAGAGGTTCTGGTTGCTCAGTGATGAAACCATGTGCTTTCTTTTCCAGGAAGTTTTCTGCTGCTGAGCGTAATTATGATGTGGGCAACCGAGAGTTGCTGGCCATGAAGTGGGCATTCGAGGAGTGGCGTCATTGGCTTGAAGGAGCTAAGCATCGCGTGGTGGTATTGACTGATCATAAGAACCTTACTTATCTCGAGTCTGCCAAGCGCTTGAATCCTAGACAGGCCCGTTGGTCGTTATTTTTTGCTCGCTTCGATTTTGTGATTTCGTACCTTCCGGGCTCTAAAAATGTGAAGGCGGATGCTCTGTCTAGGAGTTTTGTGCCCGACTCTCCGGGTTTATCTGAGCCGGCGAGTATCCTCAAGGAAGGAGTCATTGTGTCTGCCATCTCCCCTGATTTGCGGTGAGTGTTGCAAAAATTTCAGGCTAATAAACCTGATCGGTGTCCGGCGGAGAAACTGTTCGTCCCTGATAGGTGGACTAGTAAAGTTATCTCTGAACTTCATTGTTCGGTGTTGGCTGGTCATCCTGGAATCTTTGGTACCAGAGAGTTAGTGGCTAGATCCTTCTGGTGGCCATCTCTGTCACGGGATGTACGTACTTTTGTGCAGTCCTGTGGGATTTGTGCTAGGGCTAAGCCCTGCTGTTCACGTGCCAGTGGGTTGCTTTTGCCCTTGCCGGTCCCGAAGAGGCCTTGGACACATATTTCAATGGATTTCATTTCTGACCTTCCCGTTTCTCAAAAGATGTCAGTCATTTGGGTGGTCTGTGATCGCTTTTCTAAAATGGTCCATCTGGTGCCCTTGGTTAAATTGCCTTCCTTCTCTGATTTGGTGCCTTTGTTCTTCCAGCATGTGGTTCGGTTGCATGGCATTCCTGAGAATATTGTTTCTGACAGAGGTTCCCAGTTTGTCTCAAGGTTCTGGCGAGCCTTTTGTGGTAGGATGGGCATTGACCTATCTTTTTCCTCGGCTTTCCATCCTCAGACTAATGGCCAGACCGAACGAACCAATCAGACCTTGGAAACATATCTGAGATGTTTTGTTTCTGCAGACCAGGATGATTGGGTGTCCTTTTTGCCATTGGCTGAGTTCGCCCTTAATAATCGGGCCAACTCGGCTACCTTGGTCTCTCCATTTTTCTGCAATTCTGGGTTCCATCCTCGTTTCTCTTCAGGACAGGTTGAGTCTTAGGACTGTCCTGGGGTGGATTCTGTGGTGGACAGGTTGCAGCAGATCTGGACTCAGGTAGTGGACAATTTGACCTTGTCCCAGGAGAAGGCTCAACTTTTCGCTAATCGCAGATGCCGTGTGGGTCCCCGACTTCGTGTTGGGGATCTGGTTTGGTTATCTTCTCGTCATATTCCTATGAAGGTTTCCTCTCCTAAATTTAAACCTCGTTTTATTGGTCCGTATAGGATTTCTGAGATTCTCAATCCTGTGTCCTTTCGTCTGACCCTCCCGGACTCCTTTTCCATACATAATGTATTCCATAGGTCGTTGTTGCGGAGATACGTGGCACCTATGGTTCCATCTGTTGAGCCTCCTGCCCCGGTTTTGGTGGAGGGGGAATTGGAGTATATTGTGGAGAAAATTTTGGATTCTCGTGTCTCTAGACGGAAACTCCAGTATCTGGTTAAATGGAAGGGTTATGCTCAGGAAGATAATTCCTGGGTTTTTGCCTCTGATGTCCATGCTCCAGATCTTGTTCGTGCCTTTCATGTGGCTCATCCTGGTCGGCCTGGGGGCTCTGGTGAGGGTTCGGTGACCCCTCCTCAAGGGGGGGGTACTGTTGTGAATTCTGTGGCTGAATTCACTCCTGTGGTCACAAGTGGTACTGCAGCTTCTGGGCTTCCTCCCTCAGGTGTTCTGGTGAGCTCGTTGGCTGCTTTGTTATTTAACTCCACCTGATTCTGTCTTCCTTGCTCCTTGTCAATGTTCCAGTGTTGGATCTGAGCTTCTGGATCTTTCCTGTGGCCTGCTGCTCTGCTTAGATAAGTGCTTCTTTGCTTTTGTTGCTATTTTTTCTGTCCAGCTTGTCTATTCGTTTTGCTGGAAGCTCTGAGACGCAAAGGGTGTACCGCCGTGCCTTTAGTTCGGCACGGTGGGTCTTTTTGCCCCCTTTGCGTGGTTTTTTGCTTTAGGGTTTTTTGTAGACTGCAAAGTTCTCTTTGCTATCCTCGCTCTATCTAGAATATCGGGCCTCACTTTGCTGAATCTATTTCATCCCTACGTTTTGTCTTTTCATCCTGCTAACAGTCATTATATGTGGGGGGCTGCCTTTTCCTTTGGGGTATTTCTCTGAGGCAAGCCAGGCTTGTTTTTCTATCTTCAGGCTAGTCAGCTCCTCAGGCTGTGCCGAGTTGCATAGGTATTGTTAGGTGCAATCCACAGCTGCCTTTAGTTGTGTTTAGGATAGGTTCAGGTATTGCGGTCTACAGAGATTCCACGTCTCAGAGCTCGTTCTATTGTTTTTGGGTTATTGTCAGATCACTGCATGTGCTCTGATTGCTGGCACACTGTGTCACTGGATTGCCTTCATAACAATACTCACCCTCGGACGCGCCCTGGTACTAACCGGCAGCCTTCCTTCCTAAGAATGAGTGCCTGAAGGGCCTTCGATGACGTCGCGGCTTGTGATTGGTTGCGTGAGCGGTCACATGGGCGTCACGTGACCGGTCACATGGGCGTCACGTGACCAATCACAAGCCGTGACGTCATCTAAGGTCCTTCAGGCGCTAATTCTTAGGAAGGAAGTGTCCGAGGGCGCGTCCGATGGTGAGTATATTCCTAATAGGTATATACTCACCCTCAGACGCGCTCTGGTTCTAACCCGCAGCCTTCCTTCCTAAGAATCAGCGCCTGAAGGACCTTATATGACGTCGCGGCTTGTGATTGGTCGCGTGACGCCCATGTGACCGGTCACGCGACCAATCACAAGCCACGACGTCATCGAAGGTCCTTCAGGCGCTCATTCTTAGGAAGGAAGACTGCCGGTGAGAACCAGGGCGCGTCCGAGGGTAAGTATATCAATATTTTTTATTTTGATTCTTTATTTTACACTTAAATATGGATCCCAGGGCCTGAAGGAGGGTTTCCTCTCCTTCAGACCCTGGGAACCATTAGAAACCCAATGCACTGCATTGGGTTTCGTGTTTCGGCCGACGCCGACCCCGACTTTTCTATAGGATCGGCCGATTTCACTCGACCCGACTTTTGAAAAAGTCGGGTTTCGTGAAACCCGACCTGATCCTATAAAAAGAAAAGTCGCTCAACCCTAGCCACAACTTCTTCCTTTCTAATTCCCTTAACCTTCTTGCTGTCACTGAATCCTGGATCCAGCAGTCAGACACCACCTCCATTGCTGCTCTCTCACACGGTGGACTACAATTTTCACATACACCCAGATCTGACAGCACACAAGGTGGAGGTATTGGCATGCTCCATTTACAGGTTATCCTCCCCATAGCCGTGCTTATGTTTCCTTATGATGAAGTTCACACCATTAGACTCTTCAAACCCTTCTCCCTGCAAGTGTTGACTGTGTATCGCACTCCATTCAAACCAATCAATTTCTCACTCATTTTGCTAATTTAACATCCACAATGATGATCCACTCCAAATCTCTGCCACTCATGATATTTCTCTAACCTCTTCCTACAGCCTGCCACGTTTTTATAACTCTCCTGCACATTAGGATGGGAATATTCTGAACCTAGTCGTCACGTGGTTTTGCTTATTGTACAACGTTAATAACTCCCCTCTCCTGCTCTCTGACCACAACCATCTTTCCTTCTCTGTTAAGAACTTTCTCCATGTCCAGGACCTCCCCACTTATTGCACGTACAGAAACCTTATGAACAATCTACAGTCTTCCATAGCTCTGATCTCCTGCCTCTCAGGCCCAGGCATTGTCACATTATAGTAATACATTACAGAATTCCCTGGATGTGGCAGCACCCGCCACATGCAGAAATACATGACACAAATTCAACTCTGGCAGATGCTGAAAACCAGCATCTCCAGTGTTGTGCAAGGTGTGCTGAGCCTCAGCTATAAGATAATGCTCAAAACGTATAACTCTGCTCTCCATCTGGCCAAACAAGTCAACTTCATCATCCTCATCACATCACTACCCAACAATCCCAAGCAACTCTTTAAAATTTTCCTAAGTACAGGCCTTACTCCCCAACCTCCCATCTGAGGATCTGGCCACTTATTTCCTAAACAAAACTTTATCCATCAGTACATGTTTGCACAGTCCCCTCAGAGCCTCGATCCCCATCCCTCCCATACCTCAACCTCACTTTCCACCTTCAACCCACAATAAAAGAGAGAAGCAGCGGTGGCGGTGTCCAACTGCTGGATCCAGGTTTCAGTGAGCGCGATAAGGTTAATAGAGTTTGAAAGGAAAAAGTCATGGATGTAAGAGAGTTTGTAACATGCTGTCACGCTGACCTTAGGTTCCAGAGGGCACAGTTAAAAGACTAAAAGGTTAAAAGGTTAAGAGTTTGAAAGGAAAAAGTCATGGATGTAAGAGAGTTTGTAACATGCTGTCATGCTGACCTTAGGTTCCAGAGGGCACAGTTAAAAGACAGAATGCATGCAAAGAATAGTAATAGGATTTGCAGGGTTCCTGAGTGTAGCAGAGAAGGAGTAAAATATACAATTACAACAAGTCTCGGGGTTTGGCAAATTATCTCCTATGACTAGGAGAAGGACGATAGAGAGAATGAGCAGATGGTTAAGAGATTTGTGAGAGCGTCTCTTGTGTTGTATGGTGGAAGTGATTGTATCTGAGCTGTACATAGGAGAGAGAGGTCAGGAGAGAGGGGCTGATATGGATGGAGTGCGCAGAGTGTGTGAAAGGGCGGTAGATATGAGTGACTGCAACAGATAGAATATAAATGATGCAAATACATAGGGTGAAAACATTTTGCAGTACAAATGAACGGGTAACAAGACTGTATGTCCTACCTGTCCCTAGACCAACTGCCATGTTTAGCTGCCCTAGCACATTGAAAGTTATGACACTTCAATAAAATCGGCACAAATGCCTTCCCTTTATCGAAAATAAATAATAAAATACACTGGCACTATACCAAAAAATAATAAAGGTTACGCAAGTGCTGCCGGTATATCAGACAGATACTGTACCCAATCTGTCAACGGAATAAAACAATTTGTCAGTAAAAAATACCGCGCTACAAGTGTCCGAAGTCAAACCTAGAACAAATCCGTAGTGTGTATAAATAGGACCGCAATAAAACTTCCTTATACAACATAGATTAGGCAAGCCCGCTGCCTGCTTACCCTATGTATAGTGCGGGAGATGAAAAGAACTTCAGCCTCCCTATGATATACACCTACTAATAAAATAACTGCTGTGACCTAAACTGATACCACAACATTAAATAATGCCTACTAATAGTGGATACGCTTACCTGCCCAATGTGTGGAGGTACATAGCAGTTGACAGACGGCTGGTCTCTTTGCAGAGAGCCGTAATGTTATGCTCACAAGTAGCGGTGCTCCCTGCGATTGCGAGCACACTCATGAGAGGTGAGCGTGCGTGTCCCGACTTCCGTGTGTTATGGACCTGGTGGTTAAGAGCACACGGAATGACCTGATGGTTAAACAAACACGGGACAAGCTCTGGGAAGTGGGAGCTCTGCTGACCGCAACCCCTAATCCTATCACACACACTAGAAATAGCCGTGGAGCGTACCTAACTCTGCCTAGACGCCTCTTCACAGCCTAAGAGCTAACTAGCACTAGAGATAGAAAATAAAGCCTACCTTGCCTCAGAGAAATTCCCCAAAGGAAAAGGCAGCCCCCACAAATATTAACTGTGAGTTAAGATGAAAGTCACAAACACAGAAATGAAACAGGTTTCAGCAAAGGAGGCCAGACTTACTAAACAGACAGAGGATAGGAAAGGTAACTTTGCGGTCAGCACAAAAACTACAAAAAGACCACGCAGAGTGTGCAAAAAGACCCCCGCACCGACTCACGGTGCGGAGGTGCCACTCTGCATCCCAGAGCTTCCAGCTAGCAAGACAAAATCATGAGAGCAAGCTGGACAAGAAAACAATGAACAAATAATTAACTAGCAGGGACTTAGCTTCTGCTGGAGTAGACAGGTAACCAGAAAGATCCAAGAGCGAACTGAACCAGTACAAGAACATTGACAGCTGGCATGGAGTAACGATCTGAGTGGAGTTAAATAGAGCAGCCAGCCAAAGAATAAACTAAGTCACCTGTGGAAGGAACCTCAGAACCAGCAGCTCCACTCACAGCCACCAGAGGGAGTCCATGGACAGAACTCGCCGAAGTACCATTCATGACCACAGGAGGGAGTTCGATAACAGAATTCACAACACCGTGGTAGCAGGTGCTTGGCGGGGACAAGTGGAGCTACGTGCAGCGCCAGAGAAGTCCCGGCTGGAGGCGTCCCTGGATGCACGAGAAAAGAAAAAAATGGCCGACGCTGACAAACAGCGCGTGACGTCACTGGCCTATGGAGCCTTGGCAGGGCCAGTTCTAACCAACGCGTTTCGGAGTTGAAACATACTCCTTCGTCAGGGTGCCTTCCCTTTATCTCTGTCTAAATATTGAATAACACTTTGTCCCAAAATATCAAATATGCCCATACACGGTGGGCTGCACTTCACATAGAAATAACCTCGTAATCAGATGCAAAATAGAAGTGACCGACAACAATAGTTTTGTAATTAAAAAAAAACCATAACATTTATTAGAAGAGAAAATGATAATAAAACATTTAAAATGTCAGAAAAAGGGGCTAAAGTAGGAGGTACAGGAGCAGGTAATCAATACGCAGCAGCCTAATATACCATGTTTTTATACAATAATCCTTTCCTGTCAATCATATAAACCAAAATAAATAGGAGATTTTTATAAACAAAATAATGCAATCATTGCTAAAGTGCCCGTGCCAATATATAATGAAGAGAAAGCGCCAATAGTGATCAAAGCTCTGAATAGATACAAGACTACTCGGATTAAAAAATATATATATATCAAACAGGTGAGAGCTATTTCATTATTCTACCACTAGATGGCACTAAATTCAAACATCGTTTGGTGAACAAAGTGCAATGATGAACTGCACAGGTCCATAGGGTCCACAGGTCCATAAGGTCCACAGGTCCATAAGGTCCACAGGTCCATAAGGTCCACAGGTCCATAAGGTATAGATAGATGATAGATATATAGATAGATAATAGATAGATAATATATAGATTAGATAGATGATAGATAGATAATAGATAGATTAGATAGATAGATAATAGATAGATTAGATAGATAATAGATAGATGATAGGTAATAGATAGATAGATTAGATAGATAGATAGATAGATAGATAGATAGATAGATAGATAATAGATAGATAGATGATAGATAGATAGATAATAGATAGATAGATAGATAATAGATAGATAGATGATAGATAGATAGATAATAGATAGATAGATAGATAGATAGATAGATAATAGATAGATAGATGATAGATAGATGATAGATAGATGATAGATAGATAGATAGATGATAGATAGATAATAGATAGATAGATGATAGATAGATAGATAATAGATAGATAGATGATAGATAGATAATAGATAGATAGATGATAGATAGATAGATAATAGATAGATAGATAGATAGATAGATAGATAGATAATAGATAGATAGATGATAGATAGATGATAGATAGATGATAGATAGATAGATAGATAGATAGATAATAGATAGAAAGAAAGATAGATACATAGATAGATAGATAGATAGATAATAGATAGATGATAGATAGATAGATAATAGATAGATAGATAGATAGATAGATAGATAATAGATAGAAAGAAAGATAGATACATAGATAGATAGATAGATGATAGATAGATAATAGATAGATAGATAGATAGATAGATAGATAGATAGATAATAGATAATAGATAGATAGATACATAGATAGTCAATAAAAAATACTCCGGCACTCAAGAACGATGCAAAGAATTTTTAATTCAAACATGAAGTGTCCAAAAGATGGGACTCCTTATCCAAAAGAAATTTGTATAACCAAAAATTTCCATATGCATATGTTCCTTATAAACATAAATGATTCAGGACTCCAATTTGTCCGTGAAGCGATAATCCCCACATAAATATTTCATAGGTATAGGATTCTATATACAGACATGTAGTTCAACGTTTCGGCCAAATAGCCTTCCTCAAGAAATATCTGTAGCTGAAACATATATAAGAACAAAATATAAGTAAAAAACATGTGTAGAAAGAAAAAGGAAAAACGAAAACACAAAAAAGTCGGTTGGAGTTCCCAATCCAAAAAAATGATTACTATACATTAATCTAACCAGGTCTATAGGACATCTGATGTAGAGATATAAACAATAGAACATATGAAATGGGCATAACCCAAAATAGCATCCTATAAAGAGAGGCCTCCTCAAAACACTAAAATAAAGTCAGATCAGCAGAGAAAAGTACGTCTACACCCGTGACTATAAGCAATACCAAAAGGTATAATGGATATATAGTGTCAATTGAATCACCCAGTATATAAAGGTCTTACTTGAAACAATTTCCTCAAGGGAAAAATATCACGCAGCGCTGTAAGTATAGAAAAAAACTTCATATAACCTCATAAAAAGGGAGGGAAAAAGGTAAAAAACAAAAGAGGGGGGAAAAACAAAAAAAACAATGTCCGAGGCACTTAAATACACAAGCGGTCCTCTGAGATGGAGTTACCTTCAGTGTATGGATGGAAAAGAACGTCGCCAAACGTGCCACCGTGTTGTGCGGTCCGAAAGCAGGAGTTGGATGAGATGGCAACAGAGAGTCCTGTGGTGAGGACGCACAGGGCCGGCTTTTTATACTTCCGGTGCCCGTATGTGAGATAGTGCTTCCGGAATCAGGGGGACGCCGAGGCGTGGAGTTTAGTGCGCATGTGCCCTCCGGAAAAAGTCGGAAAAGACCGAGTCCCGCTTAATATAGAAAGATAGTGAGTGCGCATGCGTAGATTGATCGCGGCGCTACATTTATCTCGGACCTCCGCTGGTGAACTGTAAAAAGGAGAAAAGGAAGAGTTAACAGAGGAGGAGTGCATAATTATATAACATACATGTACATAATATGTCCTCTTATAAAAAATTATATATATTTGAAAAACCTAAATATATATAGGTAAAGAGAGACAGTCTAAATGCATCATGTCCAGAATATTGAAACAACATCAGTTTTCATATAAGTGTATCCAGAGGACTGAGATTCCGACGGGGAACCATGTATAGGAATAATGATAAAATATAGAGGTCAAGATGATGAATGAGCTAGCATTTCAAAGACGGAATTCATACTCCCTATTGAGACCCAAAGGAGTCAGAGTCTGAAGTGTATGAATCCAAAAGGATTCTCGATCCTTAAGTCTCTGAATTCTATCACCTCCCCTTCTCAATGGAGGAACGTGGTCAATGATTTGATATCGTAATTGAGAAATGCCATGATGGTGTTCTAAATCTACCATCAGATGTGGGAGAACACTTCTCCCCATCCCGGCTCATTTTTTAGAACACCATCATGGCATTTCTCAACATGTCCTGATATAGTCCTGATTATAGACTCCAACGGAAAATACCTCAATACAAGGCGACTCTTCCCAGGAAAAAGGGTCTCCAAAATCCGCTGCTCAGCTATAGAACAAGCAAAGGCCGTAATTGACAATCCATATTTCACCAACGCAAACCACATCATCATACATACTGGCACCAACAATCTCCAGGACCAACACCAGCAGGTAGCAGGACAATTGTGTCAGCCGGCAGAGACCACACAACAGAAGTTCCCCGGCAGCAAGATCATCCTGTCATCTCTGCTGCCAAGAAAAGATTCCTTCCAATACATCACCCAAGACGTCAACAGAGAACTATTACCAAGATCACTACGATGCTAGACATCACCCTGGCACAACATCCCATCATAAACCTCCACCACCTGTATGATGACAAACATTGGGCAGCACGGTGGCGCAGTGGTTAGCACTACAGCCTTGCAGCGCTGGGGTCCTGGGTTCTAATCCCACCCAGGACAATATCTGCAAAGAGTTTGTATGTTCTCTCCGTGTTTGCGTGGGTTTCCTCTGGGCACTCCGGTTTCCTCCCACATTCCAAAGACATACTGATAGGAATTCTAGATTGTGAGCCCAATCGGGGACAGTGATGATAATGTGTGCAAACTGTAAAGCGCTGCGGAATATGTTAGCGCTATATAAAAATAAAGATTATTATTATAAACATCTCAACAACCAAGGAGTCAGCCTTCTTGCCAAAGAACTTAAAGACATTGTACTCAACAGAGTCCCTGGACCAAGAACCCATACAAACCGAAAACCTATAGAAAGAGCACCAACTAACAGTCCTAAAATGGAATATGCTCAACGAACTGGAAACTGCAACCTGTATGGAAAACCAGTCTATGAGAGACACAAACCATGGAAGACACCACCCTCCCCACACAGAGTGAAACAGAGCAGTGAGCTGGCAGAAATAAAGACCATGATCAGCTCCATATGCAAGAAACTCACGCGACTGGACCAATTGCCTACAACAAGGTCACCAGTCAGCAACCCAAGATGTCCTATGTCGGACAGCCCATTACAAGGTATACAGCTACACAATGTCAACCCTAATCATCAGTAGCTGGAACATCCAGGGCCTGAATACCTCAGCCTTCGGATACAAGACAAACGACCCAGACTTTAACCAAACACTGAAAGACATTGATATACAGATCCTCCTTGAAACATGGACTAAGGCCAATAATGAATCCTATGTCCCCACCGGATACAGGGAATTCTCTGTCTCCACCCTGAAAAACAAAAACATCAAACAGGGCCGGAGCTCAGGAGGAATATTAGTATGGTGCAAGGAAGAGCTCCATGAACATATCAGAGCAGTGAAGAGAGGAGACAGCCATATCTGGATAAGAATAAGCCGCTCCATCCTCACATCTGGGGCCGACATCTACCTCTGTGCAGTGTACGTAGCTCCTCCAGAGTCTCCATACTTCAAGCCAGACAGCTTTGAGACCCTAAAGACTGAAGCTGCCCATTTCCAGACTCTTGGCAATGTGCTCATCTACGGAGACCTCAACGCAAGAACGGGAAGAGAAAGTGACTACCTGACCACTGATGGAAACATCTATATACTTGGAGCAGATACCGACTGTGACAACCCAGTACACACCGACAGGAACAGCTATGATTGCACAGTTAATAAAAGTGGCAGAACGCTGTTGAACCTATGCCGAAGCCTTGGACTTCGTATCCTCAATGGCCGCACCAAGGGAGACTCACTGGGAAGACATACCCTAAACTCCCATGTGGGCAGCAGTGTGATAGACTATGCCATCACAGATATGGACCCTACAAATATTGGCGCCCTTATAGTCACCCCACAAACACATCTGTCAGACCATAGCCAACTGCTCCTATACATCAAATCCATAAAGAAATCACCCTCACAAACCCCGCAAAAGACCGGCCTCTTTAGCCTGCCACCATCCTTCAAATGGTCCAAGATGTCGGCCCCAAAATACAAAGATGCCATCAACAGACCAGAGATCAAGGTGAAGCTCCAATGTTTCCATAATAACGTGTATGAACTTAACCCAGAAGGAGTACATTTAGCGGTAAGAGACCTTAACGACATTCTATATGCCATGGCAGAAATGTCTGACCTGAAAAGAAGCATCAACAAGAGACCGAGTAAACAAAATCCCAACAACTGGTTCGACAAAGAATGCAAGACCATACGGAAGGCCCTAAGAATGGCCTCAAATAAAAAAACACAGAGACCCCAATAACCCCACTCTGAGAGAAGCCTACCACACCGTACAACGAAATTACAAAGCCATCCTCAGAAAGAAAAAGCAAAGCGACATCTCTACCAAACTCCTCCAACTCCAAGATGCCCTTGAAGACAACAAATTTTGGGAACTGTGGAATCACCTTGGATCCAACCAGAAAAGCAACAGCCTCTATATCCAGAGCGGCAACATCTGGCTCCAGTACTTCAAGGACCTTTACAATGACATCCCAAGTGAAGACCTGGACCTGGCACAAATAGAGCTTGTGAAAAAACTGAAAGATATGGAGGAAAAGTTCAAAGATTTCCAAAATCCTCTGGATACACCAATCACACTGACAGAAATAACAGAAAGGATCACACAGATAAAAGGTAAAAAAGCCAGTGGTCCAGATGGGATCCTCCCAGAAATGCTGAAATACAGCCCTCCAGACATCCAGGCTGTGATAACAAAACTATTTAATATCGTACTGCAGGCCGGCTGCTTCCCCAAAAACTGGAACCAAGGCCTCATAACCCCTATACACAAAAATGGGGACAAGTACGACCCAGCAAACTACCGAGGGATATGTGTCAGCAGCAACCTGGGTAAACTCTTCAACTGCATCCTGAACAAGAGGATCCTCACCTTCCTCACCGAGCACAACGTCCTCAGCAAGAGCCAAGCAGGGTTCATGCCGAACCACCGCACCACTGACCACATCTACACTCTGCACAGCCTCATCAAGAGCCACGTCCACAATACAAAGAAGATATACGCTTGTTTTGTGGACTTCAAGAAGGCCTTCGACTCAGTGTGGCACCCAGGACTATTCCTAAAACTGCTGGGGAGCGGAATAGGAGGCAAAACATATGAAGTCATCCGAAGCTCCTACACTGAGAACAGTTGCAGTGTGAAGGTCAACGGAAGGAGGACAGCCTATTTCCAACAGAGTCGAGGAGTGAGACAGGGCTGCAGCCTCAATCCAACGCTCTTTAACATCTACATCAATGAGCTGGCAGTGGCCCTAGAGTCCTCCTCAGCACCAGGACTCACCCTCCATGACACCCAGGTGAAATTTCTGCTGTATGCAGATGACCTCGTGCTGTTATCACCAACTGAGAAAGGCCTCCAAGATCATCTGAAAATCCTAGAGACCTTCAGCAGCACATGGGCACTGCCAATCAACGAGAAAAAAACTAATATCATGGTGTTCCAGAAAATAAAGCAGAAACCCACCGGCCATCCTACCTTTATGATAGACAACCGTCCACTTACTGAAACCAACAGGTACACCTACCTGGGCCTAGAACTCAGCCAGTCAGGGAGCTTCAAGCAAGCCATAGAGTCACTAAAAGACAAGGCATCCAAAGCCTTCTATGCCATCAGAAGGCGTCTGTACCACCTCAAGGCACCAGTAACCGTCTGGCTAAAAATCTTTGACTCCATCATTGCCCCAATTCTTCTGTACGGTAGTGAGGTCTGGGGCCCAGTCTCATACCCAAACTGGTCAAAGTGGGACGCTGGGCCGACAGAAATATTCCACCTAGAGTTCTGCAAGCATCTTCTCCAAGTCCATCGGAGCACATCAAATAGCGCCTGCTGAGCAGAGCTGGGCAGATTCCCACTACACATCGCAATAAAGAAGAAGGCGCTGTCATTCAAGGCTCATCTACAAAGTAGCAGTCCCAGCTCCTACCATCACAAAGCCTTCCTACACCAGGAAGCCTCCCAAGAAAAAGTACCCAAAGCCAGTCTGACCAAGCCATCAACCTCCATGGACTGACAAAAGGTGAAATCCAGAAAATGGTACACAAAGTCAA